>NC_060174.1:81935674-82180673 GCF_021184085.1 Oncorhynchus gorbuscha | reverse complement strand
TGGAAGGTCTCTTCGGACAGGGACACAGTGACAGCCTCCAGTATCTATGCTGCAATAGTCTATGTGCCGGGGGGGCTAGGGTCAGTCTGTCCTATTTGGTGAAATGCTCCTGTCTTATCTGGTGTCCTGTGTGAATGTATGTACGCTCTCTCCCTCTTCTCTTCTGCTGCCCCCCCCCCCCCCCCTCCACCCCAACTGACATATACTCCTGAGGTGCTGAGCTGTTGCACCCTCCACAACCACTGTGATTATTATTTGACCCTGCTGGTCATCTATATATGTTTGAATGTCTTGAAGAACAATCTGGCCTTAATGGCCATGTACTCTTATAATCTCCACCCGGCACAGCCAGAAGTGGACTGGCCAACCCACAGAGCCTGGTTCCTCTCAGAGCTTGGTTTCCTCCTAGGTTCCTGCCTTTCTAGTGAGTTTTTCCGAGCCACTGTGCTTCTGTATCTGCATTGCTTGCTGTTTGGGGTTTTAGGTTGGTTTTCTGTATAAGCACTTTGTGACATCTGCTGATGTCAAAAGGGCTATATTTGATATGATGTACTGCAGTACCCATACTGCTCGTTGTGATATCTTACAGAGAGCATTATGGGTGATGTAGTACATTGTGCTACAATAGGTGCATTCTGGTTTATCAAAAAATACCCATAGTCAATAAGAATCCATACACCTACAGCCCAAAACATACAGAGACCTAACAAATCAAGTATAAAATATAATCTAGAATCGATGACACACACAACGCTGATGTTCTAGCTTTAATAAGGTTGAGGATCTAACCTGTCTCCCAAAAAGCCTCTGTAGCAGCCCCTGTTTAGGAGCAGGCGAGGGCTGTCCTCTCCAGTCCAGGTCCGGGGGAACTGTCCCATCCGTATGAAACACGTTGAGCTCCTGAAAGCACTCGGACTCAATCATCTGGAACCAGAAAAAACGATCTGATCACAACCTCAAACCCTAAATCCATAGTTTAACAGCTTCACTGATAAAGGGACATGTCAGGGTAAATAACAGCTTCACTGATAAAGGGACATGTCAGGGTAAATAACAGCTTCACTGATAAAGGGACATGTCAGGGTAAATAACAGCTTCACTGATAAAGGGACATGTCAGGGTAAATAACAGCTTCACTGATAAAGGGACATGTCAGGGTAAATAACAGCTTCACTGATAAAGGGACATGTCAAGGTAAATAACAGCTTCACTGATAAAGGGACATGTCAGGGTAAATAACAGCTTCACTGATAAAGGGACATGTCAGGGTAAATAACAGCTTCACGATAAAGGGACATGTCAGGGTAAATAACAGCTTCACTGATAAAGGGACATGTCAGGGTAAATAACAGCTTCACTGATAAAGGGACATGTCAAGGTAAATAACAGCTTCACTGATAAAGGGACATGTCAGGGTAAATAACAGCTTCACTGATAAAGGGACATGTCAGGGTAAATAACAGCTTCACTGATAAAGGGACATGTCAGGGTAAATAACAGCTTCACTGATAAAGGGACATGTCAGGGTAAATAACAGCTTCACTGATAAAGGGACATGTCAAGGTAATTAACAGCTTCACTGATAAAGGGACATGTCAGGGTAAATAACAGCTTCACTGATAAAGGGACATGTCAGGGTAAATAACAGCTTCACTGATAAAGGGACATGTCAGGGTAAATAACAGCTTCACTGATAAAGGGACATGTCAGGGTAAATAACAGCTTCACTGATAAAGGGACATGTCAGGGTAAATAACAGCTTCACTGATAAAGGGACATGTCAGGGTAAATAACAGCTTCACTGATAAAGGGACATGTCAGGGTAAATAACAGCTTCACTGATAAAGGGACATGTCAGGGTAAATAACAGCTTCACTGATAAAGGGACATGTCAGGGTAAATAACAGCTTCACTGATAAAGGGACATGTCAGGGTAAATAACAGCTTCACTGATAAAGGGACATGTCAGGGTAAATAACAGCTTCACTGATAAAGGGACATGTCAGGGTAAATAACAGCTTCACTGATAAAGGGACATGTCAGGGTAAATAACAGCTTCACTGATAAAGGGACATGTCAGGGTAAATAACAGCTTCACTGATAAAGGGGGATAAAGGGACATGTCAGGGTAAATAACAGCTTCACTGATAAAGGGACATGTCAGGGTAAATAACAGCTTCACTGATAAAGGGACATGTCAGGGTAAATAGCTTCACAGGGACATGTCAGGGTAAATCACTTCACTGATAAAGGGACATGTCAGGGTAAATAACAGCTTCACTGATAAAGGGACATGTCAGGGTAAATAACAGCTTCACTGATAAAGGGACATGTCAGGGTAAATAACAGCTTCACTGATAAAGGGACATGTCAGGGTAAATAACAGCTTCACTGATAAAGGGACATGTCAGGGACATAAATAACAGCTTCACTGATAAAGGGACATGTCAGGGTAAATAACAGCTTCACTGATAAAGGGACATGTCAGGGTAAATAACAGCTTCACTGATAAAGGGACATGTCAGGGTAAATAACAGCTTCACTGATAAAGGGACATGTCAGGGTAAATAACAGCTTCACTGATAAAGGGACATGTCAGGGTAAATAACAGCTTCACTGATAAAGGGACATGTCAGGGTAAATAACAGCTTCACTGATAAAGGGACATGTCAGGGTAAATAACAGCTTCACTGATAAAGGGACATGTCAGGGTAAATAACAGCTTCACTGATAAAGGGACATGTCAGGGTAAATGCTTCACTGATAAAGGGACATGTCAGGGTAAATAACAGCTTCACTGATAAAGGGACATGTCAGGGTAAATAAAGGGACATGTCAGCTTCACTGATAAAGGGACATGTCAAGGTAAATAACAGCTTCACTGATAAAGGGACATGTCAGGGTAAATAACAGCTTCACTGATAAAGGGACATGTCAGGGTAAATAACAGCTTCACTGATAAAGGGACATGTCAAGGTAAATAACAGCTTCACTGATAAAGGGACATGTCAGGGTAAATAACAGCTTCACTGATAAAGGGACATGTCAAGGTAAATAACAGCTTCACTGATAAAGGGACATGTCAGGGCAAATAACAGCTTCACTGATAAAGGGACATGTCAAGGTAAATAACAGCTTCACTGATAAAGGGACATGTCAGGGTAAATAACAGCTTCACTGACAAAGGGACATGTCAAGGTAAATAACAGCTTCACTGATAAAGGGACATGTCAGGGTAAATAACAGCTTCACTGATAAAGGGACATGTCAAGGTAAATAACAGCTTCACTGATAAAGGGACATGTCAGGGTAAATAACAGCTTCACTGATAAAGGGACATGTCAGGGTAAATAACAGCTTCACTGATAAAGGGACATGTCAAGGTAAATAACAGCTTCACTGATAAAGGGACATGTCAGGGTAAATAACAGCTTCACTGATAAAGGGACATGTCAGGGTAAATAACAGCTTCACTGATAAAGGGACATGTCAGGGTAAATAACAGCTTCACTGATAAAGGGACATGTCAAGGTAAATAACAGCTTCACTGATAAAGGGACATGTCAGGGTAAATAACAGCTTCACTGATAAAGGGACATGTCAGGGTAAATAACAGCTTCACTGATAAAGAGACATGTCAGGGTAAATAACAGCTTCACTGATAAAGGGACATGTCAGGGTAAATAACAGCTTCACTGATAAAGGGATAAGGGTAAAATAACTGACTGACACTTTGTCTTTGAAATGACTCAAAGTAAATGTGGTGTTTTAAAACAGGCTGATGTCAAATCTAACCACATCAGTGATTCAGAAGACTTAATTTGATACTTTCTAAGGCTTTGTCCCAAATGGCAGCCTATTCCCTATACAGTGCACTACTTTTAACCAGAGCCCTGTGTCTTATTGGTGCCAAAGCAGCTGTTTTGATACAAATCACAAGTTACTTTTATAACCCACTGCTATCTCAATTGGCCCGGTGTCCGTCTGAACTGCTACAGACAGTAGCCTGCAGTATTCTCTGGACTACGACCCCATTAGCCTACAAAAACATGTTTTCTGACCTCCTTAGTAAATATGGGTCTTTGTGGCTTGACCTAGTGCCTCTATATTGGGCCTTTCCTAAATATTGCTTGGTTGTATACTTGGGGGATAGTGTCTAGCGTCTGCATATGAGAGTCTTCATATTGCATGAGACAAGTTACAATTAACTGACTTGTCCAAGACGTTACGTGATGTGAAACAGGTTCATAGATGAAAAGATTGAGTACAGGTTGCTTCCTTTTGGTGCGTGTGTTATTGTGTGACCTCTGACCTCCATTTGCCAGGGGATGGACACGCTGCCTGTGGACACTTTACAGTAGAATGAGTCATCTTTGGGCTCCAACTCCACCCCCTTGACCGTGGAGAACTGCTCAATGTCCAGCACGTCCTTACAGTAAATGGCCTGGGGCTGGGGAAGCAAACAACAATGTATGTCTGCTGAACATCCTGCATGCACTGTACATTTATGTAATCATGTGCTTGTGCTCTGACAATGCCTTCTTAACTCCTCTCGAGGGGATTAATAAGGACATATGGCATATAAACACATCCGTGCACATACACTATAACATCATAACATCAATAAGTGGAGGCAGCTGGTTCATCCTATACGAGAAGACTACCATGATGTTTCCTTACATCAGGGGTGAAGGGGGCCTTCAGCCTGCCAGCTTTCAGCCTCTTGAAGTTGATGGATCGGAAGATGGGGTGGGCCTTCACCTCCGTAGCCCCCTCCCCCTGGCAGCCCAGCCTCTCACTGGGCTCTTTAGCCAGCAGCTGGGCAGAGACATGAGAGAGTGACAGCAGTGTTACTAAGCAACAAAGTAAATATGTTATATTGCTATACTGTTGAATTATGCACTGATCTGCTGTGTGTGTTTGGAGTTAGTTTTAAAATCATGACAGACAACCTTCTTTGCTTATGACATTACAAATGTACGTCATGAATGAAAATCTGTTGAAAACATGACGCTGCCTTCACAAATAAATTATTACCCTAAAGATATATTTTGATATGCAGAGCAAATGCCTGTGCCAACCGACAACAAAGCATGATCCTATGTTGTTGACAATATGAGGAGGTACTGTAGTCAGCTACCATTTTGCAGAGGGACTTGGCATCCTCTGAGAACTTGTCTGAGTACTCCTCCTCCACGTCTCTGACCAGCCTCTCCACGTCCTCACGTTTGATCTTCTTCTTGCGCTGCTGGAAGGGAGACTGGCCCTCGATCATCTCATACAGCAGACAGCCCAGCGCCCACCAGTCTGGGCTGAATGTGTAGCGCTCATTCTTCACCACCTCTGGAGCTGACACACACAGACACACACACACACACATTAGGATGATCGGCCCACAGGCACACATGCACGTGTATACACACGTAGACACACGTACACCCAGAGACATGATTACAGATAATGAAAGTACCATTTACATTTGTACTGTTCATTATACAGTACAGTAACAGTATTTGAAAAAAAGTGTTGAATATCTTTTGCTGAATGGTGTTGAATGGTGCTTACCCATGTACCCTACAGTGCCCACCCGACCCTTGATGGTCTCTTCCTCGGGAACGTGGACTGCCAAGCCCAGGTCTGATATCCGGATATGACCTAAAGGAACACGGCACAACACACACTGTTACAGTACACCACCACCTAATGCTGAAACAGTTCACCTTATGACATATCACATGCGATCCCCACAAAAGATGCATCTCAATCGAGATTTCCGAATATGACATGAAACAACATACATACAGTATCACAGACACATTACAGAATACACCTCAACGCTGTGACACTTAACCTTATGTCATATGACATGCTATCCCCACAGATTATGCATATCAATGGAAATGGCCAATCACGATGCAACAAAACAAGACATACGGTCTTACATATAACACACCTCAACGCTGTGACATTCAACCATATGTCATATAACATGCTATCTCCAGTCTGGAGTCTGGACCACAGACTATGTATATCAGGGCATCCTGGAGTAAAGCAGATCTTATGAAAGCCATGTACCTTGGAAACCTTATGTTGTTTGCTAAAGAGCATTACTCAGTGGCCGCAGGCTTCACTGACAACCTTAGAAGAAAGCATGAGCCCTCCGGTCTTGAGAGAGGTCTTTTGATAGACAATGTACTCCCTCTATTGGTGAATTACAGAACGACAGCCTCGGTTCACACACGCAGTAAGGCAGTAGTTACTGTGCCAACTCTGGTTACAGAGAGCTATAGTGTGTGTAGGCTTTTGTTCCAGCCCATCACTAACACACCTGATATATTATTCAATTAATAATCAAGAACTTGATTAGTTTAATCAAGTGTTTTAAAGTAGTGCTCGGCTGGACCAATAGCATTGTTCCAGGACCATGGGGTGGTCTCCTGGACCAGGGATGGTCCATAAAACATTTATTTACTTGTATAGTGGGCATTCGTATTATTTCCATCTCTATCTTTACTCACCATGGTCATCCAATAGTATGTTTTCAGGCTTCAGGTCCCTGGAAAAAGACAGCAATACCAGAAGTTATAAAACCAATAACTAACTTCTCTCTCTTCCATCAGCCTTGTGAGCAGCTGACAGACAGATTTACAAAACTTTGAAAGCTCTCTGCTCTTTGTCTTCCTTTGTCTCTCTTTCTCTCTCCCAATGTCTTGCCATCTATCGTTCTCCCAATCTCTCACTCCCTCCTATCTATCTCTCTCTCCATCCACTCTTATAAGCTGATAGTTGTGTAAACACTAAATATGCTCCATAAAGTTCCTGTAGCCTTGTACGCAGGAAGTCGAGTACCCGCTGAACCATTCTATCAGAATAGCCTTGTGTGTGTGTGTGTGTGTCTGTTCCTGTGTGTGAGTGTGTCTGTTCCTGTGTGTGAGTGTGCCTGTGTGTAGCCTCACCTGTAGACGATCCTCTCTCTGTGCAGGTCCTCCAGGCCACAGGCCAGCTCTGCAGAGTAGAACACAGCCCTCTTCTCCTCGAAGCCGGCCTCTCCCATGTGATAGATGTGGAACTTGAGGTCTCCCCCGTTCATCAGAGTCAGCACTAGACACAGAGCGTCCTTTGTCTCATACGCGTATGCTAGACTCACCTTCAAGACACACAGACAACATGGCCGTCTGCATTAGGCACCAAACAGATGAAAACAAACCAAAACTGACTAAAATGTGGAGGGATTACCTGAACTTGTTCAATAAGAAGTGTTTTTTTGTGCATTTTGTTGCAAAACGTTTCTCTCATTCTGCTATGGTGTGCCCTAATGAATAGGACACTTGGCTAAGAGACCAGTTTGAAAATCATATTACTACTATTACTACTACTACTTCTAATATACACAATTAACAAAGCTATGAGGTAGGAGAAGGAGATTAGCATTTGTGCCACTTTTGGCTAGCACATTGGACCATTTATTTTTAGACAACTAAAATATGTTGAAATTATGTGTGGGGTCACTTGAAATTAAAAAAACCCAACTGAATCAAACCCTGATGTTATCTTTTAATTAATAGTGTTATTCTTCTTCTTATTATTATTATTATGATCTGAGTTATTAGACAGTAGTCTGGAAGAGCCATCTAGACTCAAATGGTCAACATTTTTAATGTTGCTGTCAAAAGCTGAGTTGGGTCAACAGTTTAGTTGCGGTCAACAGTTTAGTTGTGGTCGACAGTTGAATTCATTGAGGTCAGTCAACTTGACATCTATATAAGGAAAAATGAGTAAGTGGTGCATCATATGTAATTCAGTTGAATTACAATACAAAACATGAATAACAGCTGCTCTTTCCAAGACAGACTGACCAGGTGAATCCAGGGAAAAGCTATGATCCCTTATTGATGTCACTTGTTAAATCTACTTCAGTCAGTGTAGACGAAGGGGAGGAGACAGGTTAAAGAAAGATTTTTAAGCCTTGAGACAATTGAGACATGGATTGTGTGTGTGCCATCCAGAGGATGACTGGGCAAGGCAAAATATTGTAAGTGCCTTTGAACAATATTAGGAAGGTGTTCTTAATGTTTTGTGCACTCAGTGTATATTACATACAGTACCAGTCAAAAGTTTGGACATACAGTGGGGCAAAAAAGTATTTAGTCAGCCACCAATTGTTCAGGTTCTCCCACTTAAAAAGATGAGAGAGGCCTGTAATTGTCATCATAGGTACACTTCAACTATGACAGACAAAATGAGAAGAAAACAAATCCAGAAAAATCACATTGTAGGATTTTTAATTAATTAATTTGCAAATTATGGTGGAAAATAAGTATTTGGTCAATAACAAAAGTTTATCTCAATACTTTGTTATATACCCTTTGTTGGCAATGACATTTAACATTTTAACATTTAAGTCATTTAGCAGACGCTCTTATCCAGAGCGACTTACAAATTGGTGCATTCACCTTATGACATCCAGTGGAACAACCACTTTACAATAGTGCATCTAAATATTTTAAGGGGGGGTGAGAAGGATTACTTTATCCTATCCTAGGTATTCCTTAAAGAGGTGGGGTTTCAGGTGTCTCCGGAAGGTGGTGATTGACTCCGCTGTCCTGGCGTCGTGAGGGAGTTTGTTCCACCATTGGGGAGCCAGAGCAGCGAACAGTTTTGACTGAGCTGAGCGGGAACTGTACTTCCTCAGTGGTAGGGAGGCGAGCAGGCCAGAGGTGGATGAACGCAGTGCCCTTATTTGGGTGTAGGGCCTGATCAGAGCCTGGAGGTACTGAGGTGCCGTTCCCCTCACAGCTCCGTAGGCAAGCACCATGGTCTTGTAGCGGATGCGAGCTTCAACTGGAAGCCAGTGGAGAGAGCGGAGGAGCGGGGTGACGTGAGAGAACTTGGGAAGGTTGAACACTAGATGGGCTGCGGCGTTCTGGATGAGTTGTAGGGGTTTAATGGCACAGGCAGGGAGCCCAGCCAACAGCGAGTTGCAGTAATCCAGACGGGAGATGACAAGTGCCTGGATTAGGACCTGCGCCGCTTCCTGTGTGAGGCAGGGTCGTACTCTGCGGATGTTGTAGAGCATGAACCTACAGGAACGGGCCACCACCTTGATGTTAGTTGAGAACGACAGTTTGTTGTCCAGGATCACGCCAAGGTTCTTAGCGCTCTGGGAGGAGGACACAATGGAGTTGTCAACCGTGATGGCGAGATCATGGAACGGGCAGTCCTTCCCCGGGAGGAAGAGCAGCTCCGTCTTGCCGAAGTTCAGCTTGAGGTGGTGATCCGTCATCCACACTGATATGTCTGCCAGACATGCAGAGATGCGATTCGCCACCTGGTCATCAGAAGGGGGAAAGGAGAAGATTAATTGTGTGTCGTCTGCATAGCAATGATAGGAGAGACCATGTGAGGTTATGACAGAGCCAAGTGACTTGGTGTATAGCGAGAATAGGAGAGGGCCTAGAACAGAGCCCTGGGGGACACCAGTGGTGAGAGCGCGTGGTGAGGAGACAGATTCTCGCCACGCCACCTGGTAGGAGCGACCTGTCAGGTAGGACGCAATCCAAGCGTGGGCCGCGCCGGAGATGCCCAACTCGGAGAGGGTGGAGAGGAGGATCTGATGGTTCACAGTATCGAAGGCAGCCGATAGGTCTAGAAGGATGAGAGCAGAGGAGAGAGAGTTAGCTTTAGCGGTGCGGAGCGCCTCCGTGATACAGAGAAGAGCAGTCTCAGTTGAATGACTAGTCTTGAAACCTGACTGATTTGGATCAAGAAGGTCATTCTGAGAGAGATAGCGGGAGAGCTGACCAAGGACGGCACGTTCAAGAGTTTTGGAGAGAAAAGAAAGAAGGGATACTGGTCTGTAGTTGTTGACATCGGAGGGATCGAGTGTAGGTTTTTTCAGAAGGGGTGCAACTCTCGCTCTCTTGAAGACGGAAGGGACGTAGCCAGCGGTCAGGGATAAGTTGATGAGCGAGGTGAGGTAAGGGAGAAGGTCTCCGGAAATGGTCTGGAGAAGAGAGGAGGGGATAGGGTCGAGCGGGCAGGTTGTTGGGCGGCCGGACGTCACAAGACGCGAGATTTCATCTGGAGAGAGAGGGGAGAAAGAGGTCAGAGCACAGGGTAGGGCAGTGTGAGCAGAACCAGCGGTGTTGTTTGACTTAGCAAACGAGGATCGGATGTCGTCGATCTTCTTTTCAAAATGGTTGACGAAGTCATCTGCAGAGAGGGAGGAGGGGGGGGAGGAGGATTCAGGAGGGAGGAGAATGTGGCAAAGAGCTTCCTAGGGTTAGAGGCAGATGCTTGGAATTTAGAGTGGTAGAAAGTGGCTTTAGCAGCAGAGACAGAGGAGGAAAATGTAGAGAGGAGGGAGTGAAAGGATGCCAGGTCCGCAGGGAGGCGAGTTTTCCTCCATTTCCGCTCGGCCTTCCGGAGCCCTGTTCTGTGAGCTCGCATTGAGTCGTCAAGCCACGGAGCGGGAGGGGAGGACCGAGCCGGCCTGGAAGATAGGGGACATAGAGAGTCAAAGGATGCAGAAAGGGAGGAGAGGAGGGTTGAGGAGGCAGAATCAGGAGATAGGTTGGAGAAGGTTTGAGCAGAGGGAAGAGATGATAGGATGGAAGAGGAGAGAGTAGCGGGGGAGAGAGAGCGAAGGTTGGGACGGCGCGATACCATCCGAGTAGGGGCAGTGTGGGAATGACAGAGGTCAAACGTTTTCTGTAAGTCTTCACAAGGTTTTCACACACTGTTGCTGGTATTTTGGCCCATTCCTCCATGCAGATCTCCTCTAGAGCAGTGATGATTTGGGGCTGTTGCTGGGCAACACAGACTTTCAACTCCCTCCAAAGATTTTCTATGGGGTTGAGATCTGGAGACTGGCTAGGCCACTCCAGGACCTTGAAATGCTTCTTACGAAGCCACTCCTTCGTTGCCCGGGCGGTGTGTTTGGGATCATTGTCAACTGTTTGAACTTGTTATTAGTATAAAAGACACATAAGACACCTGTCCACAACCTCAAACAGTCACACTCCAAACTCCACTATGGCCATAACGAAAGAGCTGTCAAAGGACACCAGAAACAAAATTGTAGACCTGCACCAGTCCCTCCTGCAGCAAAGCACCCCCACAACATGATGTTGCCACCCCTGTGCTTCATGGTTGGGGGTGTTCTTCGGCTTGCAAGTCTCCCCCTTTTTCCTCCAAACATAACAATGGTCATTATGGCCAAACAGTTCTATTTTTCTTTCATCAGACCAGAAGACATTTCTCCAAAAAGTACAATCTTTGTCCCCATGTGGAGTTGCAAACCGTAGTCTGGCTTTTTTTATGGCGGTTTTGGAGCAGTGGCTTCTTCCTTGCTGAGCGGCCTTTCAGGTTATGTCGATATAGGGCTCATTTTACTGTGGATATAGATACTTTTGTACCTGTTTCCTCCAGCATCTTCACATGGTCCTATGGTGTTGTTCTGGGATTGATTTGCACGTTTCGTACCAAAGTATGTTTATCTCTATGAGACAGAACGCGTCTCCATCCTGAGTGGTATGACGGCTGTGTGGTCCCATGGTGTTTATACTTACATACTATTGTTTGTACAGATGAACGTGGTGCCTTCAGGCATTTGGAAATTGCTCGCAAGGATGAACCAGACTTGTGGAGGTCTACAATATTTTTAATGTCTTGGCTGATTTCTTTTGATTTTCCCATGATGTCAAGCAAAGAGGCCCTGAGTTTGAAGGTAGGCCTTGAAATACGTCCACAGGTACACCTCCAATTGACTCAAATTATGTCAATTAGCCTATCAGAAGCTTCTAAAGCCATGACATAATTTTCTGGAATTTTCCAAGCTGTTTAAAGGCACATTTAACTTAGTGTATGTAAACTTCTGACCCACTGGAATTGTGATACAGTGAATTATAAGCGAAATAATCTGTCTGTAATGTGGAAGGACCACCAGAGGGCAGGCTGGGCTCATGGATAGTAGCCCAACAAGGCATGGGAGACAAGTTAACCAGAGGCAATTAAGCACAGCTGACGGTACTAATGACATACTCTCCTTCCCCTATAAGAGAGAGAATGGAACCAGCAGAAATAGGAGAAAACAATCTCTGGAAGATGGCCACCGAGAGAGAGGAGCTATCCAGGAAGAACCACTAAGACGGTGACAATCCCGTGACTTTTTGTTGTAGTTTAAAGATAAGCCTATTGTGTTCCGGTTTTATCCGGAGAAGAAGATGTATGTTTTTCCTTGGAAGATTTTCATTGATTATGTTGGAGTGTTTGTGTTGACCAAATGCCCTCAATAGAGAACTGTGTTCAATCAAGAAAACCTACTCCTGACTCGTTTATTCCACCTTCCCGCTTTAGAGTGACGCCCAATTACTTGGTCCGCTCACAGTAAACAATTGTTGGAAAAATTACTTCTGTCATGCACAAAGTAGATGTCCTAACCGACTTGCCAAAACTATAGTTTGTTAACAATACATTTGTGGAGTGGTTGAACAACGAGTTTTAATGACTTCAACCTAAGAGTATGTGAACTTCCGACTTCAACTGTACATATATTATATATAATGTGACACATAGTAGGAGGTAAGTGGGTAGCTCATATACTTACTACAAACCTACTGTTGACTTTCTCTAGAATCTGCTTCTCATTCAAGGCCATGGACTCTCCTTTCCTCTTCTTGATCCTCTTCTTCTCCAACTTCTTACATGCGTACATCTTCCCCGTGGCACGCACCTGGCACGCACACACCTGACATGAAAAGTGGATGAAAGAGAGACACAGAGAGAGGGGGAGAAGATAAATAGAGAAGGCAAGTTAACTGCATATTGTAGGTTTGTCATAGTTGAACACCACAATGTCTACTCTCTCCCAGTAAAAACACTGCCATGGAGGCATGACCATGGCTCAGGCCATTCCACATGAGGAGAGCTCAAGAGGACACCAGTTAATGGCGCTTGTATCCCAAAAACACACAAAGACACCGTTGATAATGGGCCCATCAAACCACACTGAGGTCTTTGTTGGTCCTCATTGATCATTTATAAATTCATCCCTTTGAGGGTCTGATGATGAAGATTATAAGAGACCACTATCTTTATTTCTTATTATCCACTTGTAAAATATAATTCTAAATGAAAGGAAGCTTTAGTTAAGGAGACATAGAGGCAGACCTTACCTCACCGAAGCCTCCCTTCCCTAATACCCTGTACTGTCGGAATGTGTTCTTAGTGACTGGCTGCCTGTGAGAACACAGAAAAAGGGTCAACACAATACAAAACAACAACTTTATTGTCCCTGGTGGGAAAATGTGCTCAACTCTATCGACATACATTGACTGTACAGCAGCAATGCATCTGAACATACACATTTGACTTTGTAAGCCACGTTTACAAAAGGTTTGCTTTAAAAACACTATTCTGTCAAAGGACAGCAATAGGGGAATAAAACCCTCTTGTTTAATACGTTCTGTCTTATCTTGTAAATGGACTTGAGTTCGGCCCAACACCAAAGACCAGATAGGACTACTTTCTTAAGGCTTTAACAAAGTGTTGGCTTATTTACTGTGAGTCAAAAGTTCCATCCCAAATGGGACACTATTCCCTATATAGTGCACTTCGTTTGACTAGTGCCCTATGAGCCCTGGTCAAACGTTGTGCACTATAAAAAGGGAATAGGGTGCCATTTGGGATACACACCGTGATGAAAGAGTAAGGATAAACTTATCTCTTTAGTCACACCGATGACTCTTATAGGAAGACCATTGCAGAAGCCTTGCCTCTGCTAGGCTGGAGATTGGAGACATGTTCTGTTTGCTAATGTATTAAATATAGAGACCAGGACTCATGTATTTACATGAATAAATCTGTTCCCCAAAATACTTATTTGCATCCCATGCATGATTGGCCTGCTGGGATAAAGGTCTTTAAATGACCCATATAGGACAAGCATGAGTATGGATATGAACAATACCAAAACTGGAATGTGCAATAATGACTGTATAAAATAAATAATTGAAATACTGAGCTATATTGTACGCTCAAAACAATTGGGATGTAATGATATTTTATAATAATACAAATTGCTCAGAAAAATAGATTTGGTTTAATTAGTCATATTTTTCTTACTCAAAAGTTGGGTTAAAAATCAGTCACTTTTATTGTAAATAAGAATAGAATATGCTTCTCAACACTTGACATTAATGTGGACACTGCCATGATTACGGATATCATGATCAAAGATCATAGCCCCAAGACATACTAACCTCCCGGTTATTGGTAAGCATTGGCGTCAACATGGGCCAGCATCCCTATGGAACGCGTTTGACACCTTGTAGAGTCCATGCCTCAACAAATGTTTTAATGTTTTGTACACTAAGCCGAGTGACCAAAGACACAGCCCCACTAAGTGGTAGAGGGTACAGGGCCTTCGGAAAGTATTCAAACCCCTTGACGTTTTCCACATTTTGTTACGTTACAGCCTTATTCTAAAATGGATTAAATATTATTTTCTCAGCAAATCAAATGTTATTTGTCACATACCCCGAATACAACAGGTGTAGGTAGACCTTACAGTGAAATGCTTACTTACAAGCCCTTAACCAACAATGTTATTTTAAGAAAAATAAGTGTTAAGAAAGTATTTACAAAAATAAACAGAAGTAATTAAAAATAATAATAATAATGCTAATAATCCGGGCAGCCATTTGATTAGCCGTTCAGGAGTCTTATGGCTTGGGGTAGAAGCTGTTAAGAGGTATTTTGGACCTCAACTTGGCGCTCCGGTACCGCTTGCCATGCGGTAGCAGAGAGAACAGTTTATTACTAGGGTGGCTGGAGTCTTTGGCAATTTTTAGGGCCTTCCTCTGACACCACCTGGTATAGAGGTCCTGGATGGCAGGAAGCTTGGCCCCAGTGATGTACTGGGCCGTACGCACTACCCTCTGTAGTGCCTTGCGGTCGGAGGCCGAGCAGTTGCCATATCAGGCGGTGATGCAAGCAGTCAGGATGCTCTCGATGGTGCAGCTGAAGAACTGTTTGAGGATCTGAGGACCCATGCTAAATCGTTTCAGTCTCCCGAGGGGGAATAGGCATTGTCGTGCCCACTTCACAACTGTCTTGGTGTGTGTGGACCATGATAATTAATTGAGGATGTGGAAACCAAGGAACTTGAAGCTCTCAACCTGCTCCACGACAGCCCCGTCGATGAGAATGGGGACGTGCTCGGCCCTCCTTTTCCTGTAGTCCACAATCATCTCCTTTGTCTTGTTCACATTGAGGGAGAGGTTGGTATCATGGCACCACACTGCCAGGTCTCTGATCTCCTCCCTATAGGCTGGCTCATCGTTGCCGTGACCAGGCCTACCACTGTTGTGTTGTCGGCAAACTTAATGATGGTGTTGGAGTCGTGCTTGACCATGCAGTCATGGGTGAACACGGAGTACAGGAGGGGACTGAGCACGAAACCCTGAGGGGCCCCCATGTTGAGGATCAGCGTGGCATATTTGTTGTTACCTACCCTTATCACCTGGAGACAGCCCATCAGGAAGTCCAGGATCCAGTTGCAGAGGGAGGTGTTCAGTCCCAGGGTCCTTAGCTTGGCGATGAGCTTTGAGGGCACTATGATGTTGAACGCTGAGCTGTAGTCAATGAAAAGCATTCTCACGTAGGTGTTCCTTTTGTCCAGGTGTGAAAGGGCAGTGTGGAGTGCAATACAGATTGCATCGTCTGTGGATCTGTTGGGGTGGTATGCAAATTGGAGCGGGTCTAGGGTTTCTGGGATAATGATGTTGTGAGCCATGACCAGCCTTTGAAAGCACTTCATGGCTACAGACGTGAGTGCTACAGGTCAGGAGTCCTTTAGGCAGGTTACCTTAGTGTTCTTGGGCACAGGGACTATGGTGATCTGCTTGAAACATGCTGGTTTAAGACACTTGCCAGTTGCTCACAGTCGTCTGGAACATATTCCAGTCTGTGCTAGCAAAACAGTTCTGTAGCTTAGAATCTGCATCATCTGACCACTTCCGTATTGAGTGGACTCTACACACAATGACAAAGCGACAGGTTTTTTGAAATGTTTGCAAATATATAAAAAACAAAAACAGAAATAGCTTATTTACATAAGTATTCAGACCCTTTGCTATGAGACTCTAAATTGAGCTCAGGTGCATCCTGTTTCCATTGATCATCCTTGAGATATTTCTAGAACTTGATTGGAGTCCACCTGTGGTAAATTCAATTGATTGGACATGATTTGCAAAGGCTCACACCTGTTCATATAAGGTCCCACAGGTGACAGTGCATCTCGGAGCAAAAACCAAGCCTCTTCCTAGAGCTGGCCGCATGGGCAAACTGAGCAATCGGGGGAGAAGGGCCTTGGTCAGGGAGGTGACCAAGAAGCCCATGGTTACTCTGATAAAGCTATAGAGTTACTCTGTGGAGATGGGAGAGTCTTCCAGAATGATAACCATCTCTGCAGCACTCCACCAATCAGGCCTTTATGGTAGAGTGGCAAGATGGAAGCCACTCCTCAGAAAGGCACATGACAGCCCGCTTGGAGTTTGCCAAAAGGCACCTAAAGACTCTCAGACCATGAGAAACAGATTCTCTGGTCTGATGAAACCAAGATTGAACTCTTTGATCTGAATGCCAAGCATCACATCTGGAGGAAACCTGGCACAGTGAAGCATGGTGGTGGCAGCATCACGCTATGGGAATGCTTTTCAGCGGCAGGGACTGGGAGACTAGTCAGGATCGAGGGAAAGATGAACGGAGCAAAGTACAGAGAGATCCTTGATGAAAACCTGTTCCAGAGCACTCAGGACCTGACTGGGGAGAAGGTTAAACTTCCAACAGGACAAGGACCCTAAGCACACAGCCAAGACAACACAGGAGTGGCTTCGGGGTAAGTCTCTGAATGTCCTTGAATGGCCCAGCCAGAGCTCGGACTTGCACCTGATCGAACATCTCTGGAGAGACCTGAAAATAGCTGTTCAGAAACGCTTCCCATCTAACCTGAAAAGCTTGAGAGGATCTGCAGAGAACAATGGGAGAAACTCCCCAAATATAGGTGTGCCAAGCTTGTAGCGTCATACCCAAGACGACTCAATGCTGTAATCACTGCCAAAGGTGCTTCAACAAAGTACTGAGTAAAGGGTCTGAATACTTATGTAAATGTGATATTTCTGTTTAAAAATATATATAAATTAGAAAAACGTTCTACAAACCTGTTTTTGTTCTGTCATTTTGGGGTATTGTGTGTAGATTGATGAGGGAAAAACAATGTAGTCAATTTTAGAATAAGACTAACAACAAAATGTGGAAAAAGTGAAGGTCTGACTACTTTCTGAAGGCACTGTATATGGAGGCGGTGTGAAGTAACAGTGACATTTAATCACTCGCGCTGTGTAGGGGTTTTCTCAGTCTTATAAGTCTGTCTGTCTGTCTGTCTGTCTGTCTGTCTGTCTGTCTGTCTGTCTGTCTGTCTGTCTGTCTGTCTGTCTGTCTGTCTGTCTGTCTGTCTGTCTGTCTGTCTGTCTGTCTGTCTGTCTGTCTGTCTGTCTGTCTGTCTGTCTGTCTGTCTGTCTGTCTGTCTGTCTGTCTGTCTGTCTGTCTGTCTGTCTGTCTGTCTGTCTGTCTGTCTGTCTGTCTGTCTGTCTGTCTGTCTGTCTGTCTGTCTGTCTGTCTGTCTGTCTGTCTGTCTGTCTGTCTGTCTGTACCTCTCCAGCCACTTCCACTGCAGGAATCGGTTATAGTACATGCTGTCGATGTAGTCTGCGAAGGGAGCCACACTCAGGTAGTCATGGATCAGTCTAAAACAGAGGACAGAGAGACAGAAGGCAGTCAGAAAACAGACAGCCCACTAACTGGGCCTTAGGTCCCTCCTAAGGCCCAGAGTTCTTCCTGGTCAGGCCACATGGTCAAGAAGACCCCCATGCCCTACACATATACCATGCTGCTACGCCATGTGCCCATCTCTCTGACTACTATACCCCAAACATCAGTTCACATCTAAACATTCATTAACCACAACCAGAAGCAGCAATGACACAAAAGGTCTGTTCAGGGTCATAGTGTTGTTGGAACAGTTGTGAGAATGTTCAAAAATAGAAACAATGCTGAGCGGAATGGCGGGTGATTGAAGTGGCTAAGGGTGATTAATTCGAACAATATTCATCAGCAGCCACATACCCTCAACATGCTATTGACACGCCCAGTGTGGACAACTGTTCAGAGGATGTTGCACAATGCAGTAGACAGTTTATAGGAAAACTCACTGAAAATTACCCTTTATTCTTAACTGACTTCCTTTGTTGAATAATGGAGAAGTTATCTTAAAATATCTACCTTTTCTGATCTTGAATACATCCCATATGCTGAGTAAGTATAATATGTTAGTGTATTCTCTGTTACTGTGTTTCTGTGTTGAGAGACAGACTCACCTGGTGCACTCATTGAAGAGTTCTTTACAGGGCTCCTGCTCCAGCCTCTCTGTAAACTGACCCACCATGTCCTCCTCCAACTCAGGAATGTGATCCTCTGACTACAGGGTGATGGAACACAATACAACGTGAATGACGTATATATGACATCATAGGCCCAGATTAAGCCCACTCCTGGATTAAAACGCATGCTCGATGGAGTACCTCAATTGAAAGTGATTTTTAGTCCAGGAATAGGTTTAGTCTGGTTCTGGGAAACCACACATCAACATTTTTGAATATTTGACATGAAATCACTCATTGCCTGAGAATAGGTTATTCTACTGTACCTTTGGGCTGAAGTACTTGTCTAGGAGCTCCTGAGCACACTCCCTCCTCTTCTCATCTGGACTGACCTCATACTCTGCCTGGTGGGGGGAAGAAACAGTAACATACATTATTCAAACAGATGCACAAGCACACACCTGTACAGTGACATCTGCTCCAATAGGTCAGTTCTACCTTTTCCACTATAGCTAGTAGCCTACAATCACAGTCCTTTCTGTACAACCTCTAATGGTTCTAGAACCACGTTACCAAATCACTGTAGTAGGCATGAAATAGAAAAATACTTTTTGAATAGAAAGAGGTATTACCAATATGAACATTGTTTATTTCATCATAAAATGTTTTGGTTCCATGCCTACTGAACATGACCCAGGCCTACTGTAAGTACCTCCCTAGTACACTACAGCACAGTTCTACAGAGTCACGAACCTGGGTCCCACTCCTAACCACCATTTTGATTCATAGTTCTCTCTGGGTTGTTGATTCCTAAATCCCGCCAAATACAACAGCATCAGGCCCTTGTGTCATGCCACCCTCCACCCTCCACCCTCCATCCAGCAGCATGATTTACAGTACGCTAAGAGCCTCACTTTAAAGTGCGTCCGCTGGACTCGCAGCACAACTTGTCCATAATGGTTAGTGACAGTTCAGACGGTTCAAATCTCATTTGCTCTCTCTCATGTAGCCCAGGCTCTGTGAGAGGCAGGAAGGAGACTGTGCAGTAAAAGGACGTGCTCACTACTTATGAAGTCGGAGAAGACTGTCTGCTATCTCTTATTTCACAAAGTCAGCCATCTATTCATCATTCTACTTCCATTGACTATTTTCGCTGTGCTAGTAGCATCCTCCTATTAAGCCTTTTTATACTTGTAGGCTTTTGCATTTGTTAATAAACCAGAGAGGATCTAGCTACAACAACACTCCTCAGATCAACATACACGTGTGCCAGTTATAATGTGTTAGAGGGAAGGAGGTAAAGTGGATAGGTCATGACTGAGTGTGTGTGAATGTGGATGTCATAAGGTGAATGCACCAATTTGTAAGTCGCTCTGGATAAGAGCGTCTGCTAAATGACTTAAATGTAAATGTAATGTGTGCATGCAGGAATGAGTGTGGTGTATGTGTGTATATGTGTGCATGCAGGAATGAGTGTGGTGTATGTGTGTATATGTGTGCATGCAGGAATGAGTGTGGTGTATGTGTGTATATGTGTGCTCCAGAACAGTATATTAGAAGAATGCCACGGGGGTCAGCCAGGGTGGAGATAGGAAGTTCAGGTTTATTATTGAGCCATTAGCCAATAGGAGGGGGATCCCCCCCCCCCTCGTGACTGGTGGGAAGAACACCACAAATGTGACCTAAACATTCTTCCACAAGAGCATAGCACGGGGCACATTCACTGAGAAAGAAGATGAGGGGGAGGGGCAGCGGAGGGTGGTATAATTACTTTTCTCCCAGAAGTCACAAGTTCCTGTATTCCATTAGCTACTAACCTCCCCTCCGACCCTTCCCTTCAACCCTTCACCTCCCCTCTGACCCTTCCCTCCTACCTTATCCATCCCTCCTCACCTCTCCTACCCTTCCCTACTATCCTCCTACCCTACCCTTCCCTCCTCTACTCTCCTCTCCTACCCTTCCCTCCTCTCCTACCCTTCCCTCCTCTCCTACCCTTCCCTCCCATCCTACCCATCCCTCCCCTACTATCCTTCTACCCTTCCCTTCCCTCCTACACTTCTCTCCCCTCCTACACTTTCCCCTAATACATCTAGATAAGCCAATTCAGAGTCCTTCTGAAGATGTGCATCTCGAGGAAAAACAAACACAAGAGTTTTAATCCTGCCTGTCTGTCTTTCTTACCACAGCGTCCAGAAATTTGACACAACGTCTCAGCTCAGCCCGGGTTTCACAGAACTGCCGAAAGAGCGTGCGTCCGATCGGCTGCCGCTCACAAATGCTGATGTAGTCTTTCTCTGTTGAATGACACAAGACAAGACAGAGAGGGAGTCAATGAGGGCCGCTCTCAGGGTAGAATGAAAACACTCAAGCACAAAAACACACATTAGAAGTCGGGCTGATGTATACAAATATATACTGTGCATAATACACGTGCTCACGCCTACTCAAATGCATGTGTGCACTTAAACACGTTGCATATATACACACACACACACACACACACACACACACACACACACACACACACACACACACACACACACACACACACACACACACACACACACACACACACACACACACACACACACACACACACACACACACACACACACACACACACACACACACACACACACACACACACACACACACACACACAGAGCATATTAGCAAATGTATGAGTACTATGGTATCAAACTACCAAACCATTGCCGGAGGAAAATGCCGATTTGCATCCGTGGCTCAGGTAGACACAAATGATATCGAGGAGGCTGTATAATGGATCCAGGAGGACGTGTGCAGGTAGCCGTTATTGATAGCAACCGTGACTAAATACATTGAGAGCTACTCCAAGCTCGTCTCCGTAACCAGAGAGCAGCTGTAGACACATACCAGCACACGTGCACATGCACACCGCTATAGCTAGCTGTTCATAAGGACGACGGCAGAGAATGTTCCTTTTCCATTCTCTGAATATGCAAAAGGAGAACATCCTTTGGTATTTTTCAGGAGCATACATTGTTTTGGAAGTGTTAGGCCTATATGTGCCGTAAGTTACCTTACATGCTCTCAACTCAAACACAAAAGCTCTACTGTGCCTTAATGAAATTCATTTAAGTTTATTTATAACTTAATTCATTTAGTTTTGTTAGAAGTTAATTCTGTTATGAGATAATACTGTAGAGATGTCCACTGATGCACCCTAAGGTTTAAATCATGTTGCAGACTAATTTAGCAACACACTTTTCTTATTTGGGTCGACAATGTCTTAATTGTCATCGATCAAATTACAGATTTGCCCTTTAATGTCACTATAAAAATAGAACTTACCCATGTCTTTCCACTAAATCATTTTGATACATGTTCATCATCTGTCGGTTGTTGTGGTTCTGTTGTGTATCTATAGGGCCCTATGTGTTCTGTCAGTGTATGTGGTCTCTGATTGGGTTCTGCAATGGAACGGTGAGAAGGACAAAACAAGATTTGACCCCCTAATGGCTGTTTCATAGAGATAATCGCATTAGCCACAATGCAATTTCATTCAGTCCTTGACAGAGGCTCTATTGACAGTAAGATAGTTGGAAGAGATCATGCAGATCCCCCCCCCCTGAGCCCTGGTCTTTCTCACATCTTTTGTTGCTTTCAATGGATGTTTGTTTTTTGGCCCTGTTACAAGACCACCTGACTCGACCAAACTGTGAGTCAGAAGATTGAGAGGAGAATTGAAGTCATACAATAAATCACTGCATTTGATGACATTTAACACATTCAACGACTATACACTTGATTCCACAGGCTTCATGATTACATCATTGATGGGCTCTTAAAAACCGTGTAGTGATGTTCCAATTGTGAAATTCATCCCACAAGATTACAGCCATTAAAACAGTAAGCTATTTGGATTCTGCGACATATCGCATTGGGGCAAATAGCCTGATACTGCACTCTGCCTTGATCCATCTTCTCTCTCTGCAAGCTGCTCTGACTATCAATAGGGGCAATTCTCTGATAACAGAGTCAAATGTATGGAGAGAGGAGGGAGGCAGAGAGTCTGAGCGGCAGTGTGGTAAACCTGAAGCCAGGGCTCATTAACAGCTACAGAGAGTCTGAGTGGCAGTGTGGTAAACCTGAAGCCAGGGCTCATTAACAGTTACAGAGAGTCTGAGCGGCAGTGTGGTAAACCTGAAGCCAGGGCTCATTAACAGTTACAGAGAGTCTGAGCGGCAGTGTGGTAAACCTGAAGCCAGGGCTCATTAACAGTTACAGAGAGTGTGAGCGGCAGTGTGGTAAACCTGAAGCCAGGGCTCATTAACAGCTACAGAGAGTGTGAGCGGCAGTGTGGTAAACCTGAAGCCAGGGCTCATTAACAGCTACAGAGAGTGTGAGCGGCAGTGTGGTAAACCTGAAGCCAGGGCTCATTAACAGCTACAGAGAGTGTGAGTGGCAGTGTGGTAAACCTTAAGCCAGGGCTCATTAACAGCTACAGAGAGTGTGAGCGGCAGTGTGGTAAACCTGAAGCCAGGGCTCATTAACAGTTACAGAGAGTCTGAGCGGCAGTGTGGTAAACCTGAAGCCAGGGCTCATTAACAGTTTCAGAGAGTCTGAGCAGCAGTGTGGTAAACCTGAAGCCAGGGCTCATTAACAGTTACAGAGAGTCTGAGCGGCAGTGTGGTAAACCTGAAGCCAGGGCTCATTAACAGTTACAGAGAGTCTGAGCGGCAGTGTGGTAAACCTGAAGCCAGGGCTCATTAACAGTTACAGAGAGTCTGAGCGGCAGTGTGGTAAACCTGAAGCCAAATGCTCATTAACAGTTACAGAGAGTGTGAAGGGCAGTGTGGTAAACCTGAAGCCAGGGCTCATTAACATTACAGAGACAGCTGAAGCCAGGGCTCAGCTACAGAGAGTGTGAGCGGCAGTGTGGTAAACCTGAAGCCAGGGCTCATTAACAGCTACAGAGAGTGTGAGCGGCAGTGTGGTAAACCTGAAGCCAGGGCTCATTAACAGTTACAGAGAGTGTGAGCGGCAGTGTGGTAAACCTGAAGCCAGGGCTCATTAACAGCTACAGAGAGTGTGAGTGGCAGTGTGGTAAACCTGAAGCCAGGGCTCATTAACAGTTACAGAGAGTGTGAGCGGCAGTGTGGTAAACCTGAAGCCAGGGCTCATTAACAGTTACAGAGAGTGTGAGCGGCAGTGTGGTAAACCTGAAGCCAGTGTTCATTAACAGTTACAGAGAGTGTGAGCGGCAGTGTGGTAAACCTGAAGCCAGGGCTCATTAACAGCTACAGAGAGTGTGAGTGGCAGTGTGGTAAACCTGAAGCCAGGGCTCATTAACAGCTACAGAGAGTGTGAGCGGCAGTGTGGTAAACCTGAAGCCAGGGCTCATTAACAGCTACAGAGAGTGTGAGTGGCAGTGTGGTAAACCTGAAGCCAGGGCTCATTAACAGTTACAGAGAGTGTGAGCGGCAGTGTGGTAAACCTGAAGCCAAATGCTCATTAACAGTTACAGAGAGTGTGAAGGGCAGTGTGGTAAACCTGAAGCCAGGGCTCATTAACAGCTACAGAGAGTGTGAGTGGCAGTGTGGTAAACCTGAAGCCAGGGCTCATTAACAGCTACAGAGAGTGTGAGTGGCAGTGTGGTAAACCTGAAGCCAGGGCTCATTAACAGTTACAGAGAGTGTGAGCGGCAGTGTGGTAAACCTGAAGCCAAATGCTCATTAACAGCTACAGAGAGTGTGAGCGGCAGTGTGGTAAACCTGAAGCCAAATGCTCATTAACAGCTACAGAGAGTGTGAGTGGCAGTGTGGTAAACCTGAAGCCAGGGCTCATTAACAGCTACAGAGAGTGTGAGTGGCAGTGTGGTAAACCTGAAGCCAGGGCTCATTAACAGCTACAGAGAGTGTGAGTGGCAGTGTGGTAAACCTGAAGCCAGGGCTCATTAACAGTTACAGAGAGTGTGAGCGGCAGTGTGGTAAACCTGAAGCCAAATGCTCATTAACAGCTACAGAGAGTGTGAGCGGCAGTGTGGTAAACCTGAAGCCAGGGCTCATTAACAGTTACAGAGAGTGTGAGCGGCAGTGTGGTAAACCTGAAGCCAGGGCTCATTAACAGCTACAGAGAGTGTGAGCGGCAGTGTGGTAAACCTGAAGCCAGGGCTCATTAACAGTTACAGAGAGTGTGAGCGGCAGTGTGGTAAACCTGAAGCCAGGGCTCATTAACAGTTACAGAGAGTGTGAGCGGCAGTGTGGTAAACCTGAAGCCAGGGCTCATTAACAGCTACAGAGAGTGTGACCTGAAGCGGCAGTGTGGTAAACCTGAAGCCAGGGCTCATTAACAGCTACAGAGAGTGTGAGGGCAGTGTGGTAAACCTGAAGCCAGGGCTCATTAACAGTTACAGAGAGTGTGAGTGGCAGTGTGGTAAACCTGAAGCCAGGGCTCATTAACAGCTACAGAGAGTCTGAGTGGCAGTGTGGTAAACCTGAAGCCAGTGTTCATTAACAGTTACAGAGAGTCTGAGCGGCAGTGTGGTAAACCTGAAGCCAAATGCTCATTAACAGTTACAGAGAGTGTGAAGGGCAGTGTGGTAAACCTGAAGCCAGGGCTCATTAACAGCTACAGAGAGTGTGAGCGGCAGTGTGGTAAACCTGAAGCCAGGGCTCATTAACAGCTACAGAGAGTGTGAGTGGCAGTGTGGTAAACCTGAAGCCAGGGCTCATTAACAGTTACAGAGAGTGTGAGCGGCAGTGTGGTAAACCTGAAGCCAGGGCTCATTAACAGTTACAGAGAGTCTGAGCGGCAGTGTGGTAAACCTGAAGCCAGGGCTCATTAACAGTTACAGAGAGTCTGAGCGGCAGTGTGGTAAACCTGAAGCCAGGGCTCATTAACAGTTACAGAGAGTGTGAGTGGCAGTGTGGTAAACCTGAAGCCAGGGCTCATTAACAGTTACAGAGCAGTGTGAGTGGCAGTGTGGTAAACCTGAAGCCAGGGCTCATTAACAGCTACAGAGAGTCTGAGTGGCAGTGTGGTAAACCTGAAGCCAGTGTTCATTAACAGTTACAGAGAGTGTGAGCGGCAGTGTGGTAAACCTGAAGCCAAATGCTCATTAACAGTTACAGAGAGTGTGAAGGGCAGTGTGGTAAACCTGAAGCCAGGGCTCATTAACAGTTACAGAGAGTGTGAGCGGCAGTGTGGTAAACCTGAAGCCAGGGCTCATTAACAGTTACAGAGAGTGTGAAGGGCAGTGTGGTAAACCTGAAGCCAGGGCTCATTAACAGCTACAGAGTGTGAGCGGCAGTGTGGTAAACCTGAAGCCAAATGCTCATTAACAGTTACAGAGAGTGTGAGCGGCAGTGTGGTAAACCTGAAGCCAGGGCTCATTAACAGTTACAGAGAGTGTGAGTGGCAGTGTGGTAAACCTGAAGCCAGGGCTCATTAACAGTTACAGAGAGTGTGAGTGGCAGTGTGGTAAACCTGAAGCCAGGGCTCATTAACAGCTACAGAGAGTGTGAGCGGCAGTGTGGTAAACCTGAAGCCAGGGCTCATTAACAGCTACAGAGAGTGTGAGCGGCAGTGTGGTAAACCTGAAGCCAGGGCTCATTAACAGCTACAGAGAGTGTGAGCGGCAGTGTGGTAAACCTGAAGCCAGGGCTCATTAACAGCTACAGAGAGTGTGAGCGGCAGTGTGGTAAACCTGAAGCCAGGGCTCATTAACAGCTACAGAGAGTGTGAGCGGCAGTGTGGTAAACCTGAAGCCAGGGCTCATTAACAGCTACAGAGAGTGTGAGCGGCAGTGTGGTAAACCTGAAGCCAAATGCTCATTAACAGCTACAGAGAGTCTGAGTGGCAGTGTGGTAAACCTGAAGCCAGGGCTCATTAACAGCTACAGAGAGTCTGAGTGGCAGTGTGGTAAACCTGAAGCCAGGGCTCATTAACAGTTACAGAGAGTCTGAGCGGCAGTGTGGTAAACCTGAAGCCAGGGCTCATTAACAGTTACAGAGAGTGTGAGCGGCAGTGTGGTAAACCTGAAGCCAGGGCTCATTAACAGTTACAGAGAGTGTGAGCGGCAGTGTGGTAAACCTGAAGCCAGGGCTCATTAACAGCTAAACCAGAGGGAGTGTGAGCGGCAGTGTGGTAAACCTGAAGCCAGGGCTCATTAACAGCTACAGAGAGTGTGAGCGGCAGTGTGGTAAACCTGAAGCCAGGGCTCATTAACAGCTACAGAGAGTGTGAGTGGCAGTGTGGTAAACCTGAAGCCAGGGCTCATTAACAGCTACAGAGAGTGTGAGCGGCAGTGTGGTAAACCTGAAGCCAGGGCTCATTAACAGTTACAGAGAGTCTGAGCGGCAGTGTGGTAAACCTGAAGCCAGGGCTCATTAACAGTTTACAGAGAGTCTGAGCGGCAGTGTGGTAAACCTGAAGCCAGGGCTCATTAACAGTTACAGAGAGTCTGAGCGGCAGTGTGGTAAACCTGAAGCCAAATGCTCATTAACAGTTACAGAGAGTGTGAAGGGCAGTGTGGTAAACCTGAAGCCAGGGCTCATTAACAGCTACAGAGAGTGTGAGCGGCAGTGTGGTAAACCTGAAGCCAGGGCTCATTAACAGCTACAGAGAGTGTGAGCGGCAGTGTGGTAAACCTGAAGCCAGGGCTCATTAACAGTTACAGAGAGTGTGAGCGGCAGTGTGGTAAACCTGAAGCCAGGGCTCATTAACAGCTACGGAGAGTGTGAGTGGCAGTGTGGTAAACCTGAAGCCAGGGCTCATTAACAGTTACAGAGAGTGTGAGCGGCAGTGTGGTAAACCTGAAGCCAAATGCTCATTAACAGCAACAGAGAGTGTGAGCGGCAGTGTGGTAAACCTGAAGCCAGGGCTCATTAACAGTTACAGAGAGTGTGAGCGGCAGTGTGGTAAACCTGAAGCCAGTGTTCATTAACAGTTACAGAGAGTGTGAGCGGCAGTGTGGTAAACCTGAAGCCAGGGCTCATTAACAGCTACAGAGAGTGTGAGTGGCAGTGTGGTAAACCTGAAGCCAGGGCTCATTAACAGCTACAGAGAGTGTGAGCGGCAGTGTGGTAAACCTGAAGCCAGGGCTCATTAACAGCTACAGAGAGTGTGAGTGGCAGTGTGGTAAACCTGAAGCCAGGGCTCATTAACAGTTACAGAGAGTGTGAGCGGCAGTGTGGTAAACCTGAAGCCAAATGCTCATTAACAGTTACAGAGAGTGTGAAGGGCAGTGTGGTAAACCTGAAGCCAGGGCTCATTAACAGCTACAGAGAGTGTGAGTGGCAGTGTGGTAAACCTGAAGCCAGGGCTCATTAACAGCTACAGAGAGTGTGAGTGGCAGTGTGGTAAACCTGAAGCCAGGGCTCATTAACAGTTACAGAGAGTGTGAGCGGCAGTGTGGTAAACCTGAAGCCAAATGCTCATTAACAGCTACAGAGAGTGTGAGCAGGGGCAGTGTGGTAAACCTGAAGCCAAATGCTCATTAACAGCTACAGAGAGTGTGAGTGGCAGTGTGGTAAACCTGAAGCCAGGGCTCATTAACAGCTACAGAGAGTGTGAGTGGCAGTGTGGTAAACCTGAAGCCAGGGCTCATTAACAGCTACAGAGAGTGTGAGTGGCAGTGTGGTAAACCTGAAGCCAGGGCTCATTAACAGTTACAGAGAGTGTGAGCGGCAGTGTGGTAAACCTGAAGCCAAATGCTCATTAACAGCTACAGAGAGTGTGAGCGGCAGTGTGGTAAACCTGAAGCCAGTGTGGTAAGGGCTCATTAACAGTTACAGAGAGTGTGAGCGGCAGTGTGGTAAACCTGAAGCCAGGGCTCATTAACAGCTACAGAGAGTGTGAGCGGCAGTGTGGTAAACCTGAAGCCAGGGCTCATTAACAGTTACAGAGAGTGTGAGCGGCAGTGTGGTAAACCTGAAGCCAGGGCTCATTAACAGTTACAGAGAGTGTGAGCGGCAGTGTGGTAAACCTGAAGCCAGGGCTCATTAACAGCTACAGAGAGTGTGAGCGGCAGTGTGGTAAACCTGAAGCCAGGGCTCATTAACAGCTACAGAGAGTGTGAGTGGCAGTGTGGTAAACCTGAAGCCAGGGCTCATTAACAGTTACAGAGAGTGTGAGTGGCAGTGTGGTAAACCTGAAGCCAGGGCTCATTAACAGCTACAGAGAGTCTGAGTGGCAGTGTGGTAAACCTGAAGCCAGTGTTCATTAACAGTTACAGAGAGTCTGAGCGGCAGTGTGGTAAACCTGAAGCCAAATGCTCATTAACAGTTACAGAGAGTGTGAAGGGCAGTGTGGTAAACCTGAAGCCAGGGTAAACCTGAAGCCAGGGTTCATTAACAGCTACAGAGAGTGTGAGCGGCAGTGTGGTAAACCTGAAGCCAGGGCTCATTAACAGCTACAGAGAGTGTGAGTGGCAGTGTGGTAAACCTGAAGCCAGGGCTCATTAACAGCTACAGAGAGTGTGAGCGGCAGTGTGGTAAACCTGAAGCCAGGGCTCATTAACAGCTACAGAGAGTGTGAGTGGCAGTGTGGTAAACCTGAAGCCAGGGCTCATTAACAGTTACAGAGAGTGTGAGCGGCAGTGTGGTAAACCTGAAGCCAGGGCTCATTAACAGTTACAGAGAGTGTGAGTGGCAGTGTGGTAAACCTGAAGCCAGGGCTCATTAACAGCTACAGAGAGTGTGAGTGGCAGTGTGGTAAACCTGAAGCCAGGGCTCATTAACAGCTACAGAGAGTCTGAGTGGCAGTGTGGTAAACCTGAAGCCAGTGTTCATTAACAGTTACAGAGAGTCTGAGCGGCAGTGTGGTAAACCTGAAGCCAAATGCTCATTAACAGTTACAGAGAGTGTGAAGGGCAGTGTGGTAAACCTGAAGCCAGGGCTCATTAACAGCTACAGAGAGTGTGAGCGGCAGTGTGGTAAACCTGAAGCCAGGGCTCATTAACAGCTACAGAGAGTGTGAGTGGCAGTGTGGTAAACCTGAAGCCAGGGCTCATTAACAGTTACAGAGAGTGTGAGCGGCAGTGTGGTAAACCTGAAGCCAGGGCTCATTAACAGTTACAGAGAGTCTGAGCGGCAGTGTGGTAAACCTGAAGCCAGGGCTCATTAACAGTTACAGAGAGTCTGAGCGGCAGTGTGGTAAACCTGAAGCCAGGGCTCATTAACAGTTACAGAGAGTGTGAGTGGCAGTGTGGTAAACCTGAAGCCAGGGCTCATTAACAGTTACAGAGAGTGTGAGTGGCAGTGTGGTAAACCTGAAGCCAGGGCTCATTAACAGCTACAGAGAGTCTGAGTGGCAGTGTGGTAAACCTGAAGCCAGTGTTCATTAACAGTTACAGAGAGTGTGAGCGGCAGTGTGGTAAACCTGAAGCCAAATGCTCATTAACAGTTACAGAGAGTGTGAAGGGCAGTGTGGTAAACCTGAAGCCAGGGCTCATTAACAGTTACAGAGAGTGTGAGCGGCAGTGTGGTAAACCTGAAGCCAGGGCTCATTAACAGTTACAGAGAGTGTGAAGGGCAGTGTGGTAAACCTGAAGCCAGGGCTCATTAACAGCTACAGAGTGTGAGCGGCAGTGTGGTAAACCTGAAGCCAAATGCTCATTAACAGTTACAGAGAGTGTGAGCGGCAGTGTGGTAAACCTGAAGCCAGGGCTCATTAACAGCTACAGAGAGTGTGAGCGGCAGTGTGGTAAACCTGAAGCCAGGGCTCATTAACAGCTACAGAGAGTGTGAGCGGCAGTGTGGTAAACCTGAAGCCAGGGCTCATTAACAGCTACAGAGAGTGTGAGCGGCAGTGTGGTAAACCTGAAGCCAGGGCTCATTAACAGCTACAGAGAGTGTGAGCGGCAGTGTGGTAAACCTGAAGCCAGGGCTCATTAACAGCTACAGAGAGTGTGAGCGGCAGTGTGGTAAACCTGAAGCCAGGGCTCATTAACAGCTACAGAGAGTGTGAGCGGCAGTGTGGTAAACCTGAAGCCAGGGCTCATTAACAGCTACAGAGAGTGCACAAAGCTTTATTGACTGCCGGAAGATTGGATGGCTACTCCATGCCACCCATGGGTCCCTTATTAGGAAGAGGAGCGGAAATGAGAAACGTAATTTCAGTCCGTGTCTCTCGTGTCTCTCTGCCCCGTTGGGTGGTAAAGTGACGTTAGTTTCCTGGGAGAGTGGAAGGACACAAAAGTAAACTGGAGGTGTGCGTGTTTTCTCCTGAGGGCATCAGACTCTTTTTCTCTGTCAAACCTCGCCGGTAAACATGGAAGTTGAGGGTTTCCTGAGCCCCTCTCTCGCTCTCTTTCTCGACACTCTGTGGAAACTGCATGCAGAAGAAAAGCTATGAGTTGGTAATCGGCCGCCTGTCTGTGTTTATCCCGCACAATCTCAGGGGGAGGTGGCTCTCTCTCTGTGGCTGTGTATCAGACAGCATCTGGTGAGGGTAAACACCAGGGAACAATGAGAGAAATCCACATGTCATCCACTCAGGCCTGTAGTTATGCCCTATGATGTACTGTATGTACAGCCTGAATTTTACATGGATTAAATTGAGATTTTGTGTTACTGGCCTACACACTATACCCCACAATGTCAAAGTGGAATTATGTAGATTACTTATTTTCTTACCAATTTATTCTAAATGAAAAGCTGAAATGTTTTGAGTCGATAAGTGTTCAACCCCTTTGTTATGGGAAGCCTAAATACGTTCAGGAGTAAAAAGAGCGTAAGTGAACAATACACCACTACAGAGTCAAGACTACTTCACCCGCATGTTTTCTACCACCACCATTCCCACAATTCAGCACAGCATGGCAAAACTGTCTGACAGCGTTGAGATGTAGGCCTCGAAGCCAGCTTGGCCCTGTAGATCTAGCTGCTGTGGCTTGAAAGCCCAGCAAAAAAAAATACATAACAATAATGATTGTTCATGGCATCAGGGTGACAATATATATTTTTTAAGACTTGAGAACAATCAATGTGTCTATTGTATGTATGGAAGGCCACAATAGGAGCTGGAGTCATAACCCAGAAAGCCCTTGGCCAGGAGCCTCAGCCTAGTGATATGCATCTCAACCTAATATCCTGCCTTATGGAGATAAATTACAATAATGAGGAAATCATATGACTTCCTGTAACCTTAATATTGGTTTTCTTTCTTTGTTCACCACTACCTCCCGACCTACTGTTTGACCCTGACCAATGGAAGAAAGTAGCCTATATTCAGAAATTGGGCTCAAATCCATACAATTGTTCTACTCTTATGAACAAAATAGGTAAGAACTAGGAAGAGGAGAGGAGGAGCCACAATCCCAATGTTTGCAAAATCTCACTATGTCAAACTAGGGGCAATGAGTCAATAGTGTCAATCTGGTGTTGTAAAAATGTCCCAGACTGGGTGTAGGCTAAATACTGTAACGACAGCCTTGAAAACAGCCATCTCATCCGAAAGTTTGGGCTTTGAGCTTCCACTTATATTTAATTGTGTTACTTTGATTTAGACTGCATTAGTTTCATACAAAACACAATCTCTTAGAACTGCTGCAGAACAAACACTCAACTGTGCAACACTTTTTTTCTCTACCATTTACATATTGTAAGACATGTCAATTATCGTTAGTGAGATCTCACAGCAAAACTGTGTGTGTTCTGTGTCTACTTTGTGTTCCAAACCAGTGACCTATAAACATTTGCCGCCATTTTCTTTTTGAACGGCAGAGTGAATTAAAACAAACATGTGAGTCATCTTCCTCTTTCTGCCCAGCTTCCTCTGTGGTAAAATTGAAGCATGGTTACATTATGTCTGCCACTGCTTCATGGCTGTAGTCAATGATAAAATGCACTAAGCATTTACAAGTTAAACAGGATTCACTTCATAATCATCCATCTGAAAGAGCGATGGATGAGAGGGATTTATAAACCCTCTCTGTGCGGCTTTAGAGAAGCTGCCGACAATGCCTCTAAACTATTGGAAAAGAGAAAAACAAAAGTTACCACAGCAGCCTATCTTCATCATTCACGTGTTCCGCAGGATACAATGCAAGCCCCATGATTACAAAATACTGTGCAGTTAGCTGATCTGTGTTGGTGTGAATCCATGTTCAACAACTCCTGACCACCACCAGCAGCACCAGCCACAAATATAAGATTGTCAATCGCCATAAACACAACGCCAATATACTGTATGTTTCTTTGTGCACAAAATAGCCAATAACTAATGTACTTCCTAACTAAATAATGGGATGATTGAATAATGACTCCTGATTAGATAATACGATAACTGACGCATATTATACAGGCCTGCATTCCAACTGTACTAAATTATACATACAGTATGCTTCTTGTCTTGAGGGGATGAGGTGGGGATTTCCTCCACCGTTGAAAGCACTGTATGGCCACGTGCCATCAGACTACTTCATAACATAACACAGTCCGCCATCACCAACCCCAATTTGACTTATGTCAGACCCAGTGTCTGGGCGGCAGGTAGCCTAGCGGTTAAGGGTCAGTAACTAAATCCCTGTGCTGGCAAACTGGAAAAATCTGCCATCCTGCACCTGGGCAAGGCAGTTAACTCCCAACAACTACTGCTGCTCCCTGGGCGCTGATGACGTTGATTATGGCAGCCCCCCTCACCTCTCTGATTCCCCCCTCACCTCTCTGGCGCTGATGACGTTGATTATGGCAGATTCCCCACTCACCTCCCCCTCACCTCTCTGATTCCCCCCCCTCTCTGATTCCCCCTCCTCTCTGATTCCCCCTCACCTCTCTGATTCCCCACTCACCTCTCTGATTCCCCCTCTCCCACTCACCTCTCTGATCTCTGATTCCCCCTCACCTCTCTGATTCCCCCTCATTCCCCCTCACCTCTCTGATTTCTGATTCCCCCCTCTCTGATTCCCCACTCACCTCTCTGATTCCCCACTCCCCTCATCTCTCTGATTCCCCCTCACCTCTCTGATTCCCCCTCACCTCTCTCCCCATTCCCCTGATTCCCCCTCACCTCTCTGATTCCCCCTCCCTCTGACTCACCTCTCTGATTCCCCCTCTGACCTCTCTGATTCACCCTCTGATTCCCCCTCATCTGATTCCCCCTCTCTGATTCCCCCCTCACCTCTCTGATTCCCCCTCACCTCTCTGATTCCCCACTCACTCACCTCTCTGATTCCCCCCTCATTCCCCCTCCTCTCTGATTCCCCCCCTCTCATTCCCCCCCCTCTCTGATTCCCCCTGATTCACCTCTCTGATTCCCCCTCACCTCTCTGATTCCCCCTCACCTCTCTGATTTCCCCCTCACCTCTCTGATTCCCCCTCACCTCTCTGATTCCCCCTCCCTCTCTGATTCCCCCTCACCTCTCTGATTCCCCCTCACCTCTCTGATTCCCCACTCACCTCTCTGATTCCCCCCCACCTCTCCACTCACCTCTCTGATTCCCCCTCATTTCCCCTCACCTCTCTGATTCCCCCCCTCACCTCTCTGATTCCCCACTCACCTCTCTGATTCCCCCTCACCTCTCTGATTCCCCCTCACCTCTCTGATTCCCCCTCACCTCTCTGATTCCCCCTCACCTCTCTGATTCTGATTCCCCTCTCTCTGATTCCCCCCCTCTCTGATTCCCCCTTCTGATTCCCCCCCCTCAGTTCCCCCCTCTCTGATTCCCCCCCCCTGATTCCCCTCACCTCTCTGATTCCCCCTCACCTCTCTGATTTCCCCTGATTCCCCCTCACCTCTCTGATTCCCCTCACCTCTCTCTGATTCCCCACTCACCTCTCTGATTCCCCCTCATTCCCCCTCTCTCTGATTCCCCCTCACCTCTCTGATTCCCCTCACCCCTCACCTCTCTGATTCCCCCTCACCTCTCTGATTCCCCCCCCTCACCTCTCTGATTCCCCCCACCTCTCTGATTCCCCCTCACCTCTCTGATTCCCCCTCTCTGATTCCCCCTCTGATTCACCTCACCTCTCTGATTCCCCCTCACCTCTCTGATTCCCCCCTCACCTCTCTGATTCCCCCTCACCTCTCTGATTCCCCCTCACCTCTCTGAGGAGTTGGGTTAAAGGCGGAAGAAACGTTTTGGGTTGAATGCAGTCAGTTGTGCAACTGACTAAGTATCCCCCTTCTCAGATCTACAGTGGACAAACTTCAATCTCAGCCTCTTTTCCACCTCTTACAGTGCCTTCATCAAGTATTCATACCCCTTGACCCCTTGGAATATTTGTATTCTGTACAGACTTCCTTCTTTTCACTCTGTCAATTAGGTTAATATTATGGAGTAACTACAATGATGTTGATCCATCCTCAGTTTTCTCTTGTCACAGCCATTAAACTCTGTAACTGTTTTAAAGTCACCATTGGCATCATGGTTTGCTTCCTCTCTATCAACTGAGTTTGGAAGAATTCCTGTATCTTTATAGTGACTGGGTGTATTGATATGCCATCCAAAGTGTAATTAATAACTTCACCATGCTCAAAGGGATATTCATTTTTTTTTACCCATCTACCAATAGTGATCATTGCTAGCCAACCATTTTCAAGTTTTGCCATAGATTTTCAAGCAGATTTAAGTCAAAACTGTAACTCGGCCACTTGGGAACATTATCTGTCTTCTTGGTAAGCAACTCCAGTGTACAGATGGCCTTGGCTTCCGGGTTGGATGCGCGCTGTGTTAGGAAGCAGTGCGGCTTGGTTGGGTTGTGTATCGGAGGACTTTCAAACTTCGTCTCTCCCGAGCCCGTATGGGAGTTGTAGCGATGAGACAAAATAGTAGCTACTAAAACAATTGAATACCACGAAATTGGGGAGAAAAAGGGGTAAAAAAGAAAAGAAGCCTGTTCTCCACTCATTACCTGTATTAACTGCACCTGTTTGAACTCGTTACCTGTATAAAAGACACCTGTCCACACACTCAAACAGACTCCAACCTCTCCACAATGGCCAAGACCAGAGAGCTGTGTAAGGACATCTGGGTAAATTGTAGACCTGCACAAGGCTGGGATGGGCTACAGGACAATAGGCAAGCATCTTGGTGAGAAGGCAACAACTGTTGGCGCAATTATTAGAAAATGGAAGAAGTTCAAGATGACGGTCAATCACCCTCGGTCTGGGGCTCCATGCAAGATCTCACCTCGTGGGGCATCAATGATCATGAGGAAGGTGAGGGATCAACCCAGAACTACACGGCAGGACCTGGTCAATGACTTGAAGAGAGCTGGGACCACAGTCTCAAAGAAAACCATTAGTAACACACTACGCCGTCATGGATTAAAATCCTGCAGCGCACACAAGGTCCCCCTGGGTCTTCCAGCATGACAACGACCCGAAGCACACAGCCAGGTGGCTCCGTAAGAAGCATCTCAAGGTCCTGGAGTGGCCTAGTCAGTCTCCAGACCTGAACTCAATAGAAAATCTTTAGAGGGAGCTAAAGTCCGTATTGCCCAGAGACAGCCCCAAAACCTGAATGATCTGGAGAAGGTCTGTATGTGAGGGCCAAAATCCCTGCTGCAGTGTGTGCAAACCTGGTCAAGAACTACAGGAAATGTATGATCTCTGTAATTGCAAACAAAGGTTTCTGTACCAAATATTATATTAAGTTCTGCTTTTCTGATGTATCAAATACTTATGTCATGCAATAAAATGCAAATTCATCACTTAAAATCATACAATCTGATTTTCTGGATTTTTGTTTTAGATTCCGTCTCTCACAGTTGAAGTATAACTGATAAAAATTACAGACCTCTACATGCTTTGTAAGTAGTAAAACCTGCAAAATTGGCAGTGTATCAAATACTTGTTCTCCCCACTGTATATACCAATAGGGGCCCTTCTAGAAAACCTCTATGGTCTTTGTTGTTGAATCTGTGTTTTAAATTCACTGCCCGACTGAGGGACCTTACAATTATCTGTATGTGTGGGGTACAGAGATGAAGTAGTCATTCAAAAATCATGCTAAACACTATTGCACACAGAGTCCATGCAACTTATTATGTGAGTTGTTTTTACTCCTGAATTTATCTAGGCTTGCCGTCACAATCCATTTTAAATTCAGGCTATAGCACAACAAAATGTGTGAATACTTTCTGAAGAAACTGTATTTGATTGTGGAGTGCAGCTTTTCCCTCTTGTGTTTGGGACTTTTACTATGAATTTACACTGAACAAAAATAAAACGCAACATGTAAAGTGTTGATCCCATGTTTCATGAGCTGAAATAAAAGATCCCGGAAATTTTCCAAACACGAAAAAAAGTTGTGCATTAATTTGTTTACATCCCTGTTAGCAAGCATTTCACCATTGACAATATATTCCATCCACCTGACAGGTGTGGCATATCAAGAAGCTGATTAAACAGCACGGTCATTACACAGGTGGACCTTGTGCTTGGGACAATAAAATAATAAAAAGGCCACTCTAAAATGTTCAGTGTTGTCACACAACACAATGCAACAGTTGTCTCAAGTTGAGCGAGCGTGCAAGTTTGTATTTGTATTTATTAGGGGTCCCCATTAGCTGTTGCCAAGGCAGCAGCTACTCTTCCTGAAGTCCAAACACATTAAGGCACTTACATCACACATAAAACAAAAGATAAAACAGTACATCATTCAAAATCAAATCTTATTTGTCACATGCACAGAACACAACAGGTGTGTATTTACCTTACAGTGAAATGCTTACTTACAAGCCCTTAATTAACCAACAATGCTTTAAGAATTTAAGAAAAAAAAAGATAAGTAAAAACTAGAAAATAAAAGTAACAAGCGAGGCTATATAAAGGGGGTACCGGTACAGAGTCAATGTGCAGGGGTACCGGTTAGTCGAGATAATTGAGGTAATATGTACAAGCTAGCCAAGGCTAGCTTTTTCAAGCAGAAATTTGCTTCCTGCAACACTAACTCAAAAAAGTTCTGGGACACTGTAAAGTCCATGGAGAATAAGAACACCTCCTCCCAGCTGCCCACTGCACTGAAGATAGGAAACACTGTCACCACTGATAAATCCACCATAATTGAGAATTTCAATAAGCATTTTTCTACGGCTGGCCATGCTTTCCACCTGGCTACTCCTACCCCGGTCAACAGCACTGCACCCCCAACAGCAACTCGCCCAAGCCTTCCCCATTTCTCCTTCTCCCAAATCCATTCAGCTGATGTTCTGAAAGAGCTGAAAAATCTGGACCCCTACAAATCAGCCGGGCTAGACAATTTGGACCCTTTCTTTCTAAAATTATCTGCCGAAATTGTTGCCACCCCTATTACTAGCCTGTTCAACCTCTCTTTCGTGTCGTCTGAGATTCCCAAAGATTGGAAAGCAGCTGCGGTCATCCCCCTCTTCAAAGGGGGGGACACTCTTGACCCAAACTGCTACAGACCTATATCTATCCTACCATGCCTTTCTAAGGTCTTCGAAAGCCAAGTCAACAAACAGATTACCGACCATTTCGAATCTCTCCATACCTTCTCTGCTATGCAATCTGGTTTCAGAGCTGGTCATGGGTGCACCTCAGCCACGCTCAAGGTCCTAAACGATATCTTAACCGCCATCGATAAGAAACATTACTTTGCAGCCGTATTCATTGATCTGGCCAAGGCTTTCGATTCTGTCAACCACCACATCCTCATCGGCAGACTCGACAGCCTTGGTTTCTCAAATGATTGTCTCGCCTGGTTCACCAACTACTTCTCTGATAGAGTTCAGTGTGTCAAATCGGAGGGTCTGCTGTCCGGACCTCTGGCAGTCTCTATGGGGGTGCCACAGGGTTCAATTCTTGGACCGACTCTCTTCTCTGTATACATCAATGAGGTCGCTCTTGCTGCTGGTGAGTCCCTGATCCACCTCTACGCAGACGACACCATTCTGTATACTTCCGGCCCTTCTTTGGACACTGTGTTAACAACCCTCCAGGCAAGCTTCAATGCCATACAACTCTCCTTCCGTGGCCTCCAATTGCTCTTAAATACAAGTAAAACTAAATGCATGCTCTTCAACCGATCGCTACCTGCACCTACCCGCCTGTCCAACATCACTACTCTGGACGGCTCTGACTTAGAATACGTGGACAACTACAAATACTTAGGTGTCTGGTTAGACTGTAAACTCTCCTTCCAGACCCATATCAAACATCTCCAATCCAAAGTTAAATCTAGAATTGGCTTCCTATTTCGCAACAAAGCATCCTTCACTCATGCTGCCAAACATACCCTTGTAAAACTGATCATCCTACCAATCCTCGACTTTGGCGATGTCATTTGCAAAATAGCCTCCAATACCCTACTCAACAAATTGGATGCAGTCTATCACAGTGCAATCCGTTTTGTCACCAAAGCCCCATATACTACCCACCATTGCGACCTGTACGCTCTCGTTGGCTGGCCCTCGCTTCATACTCGTCGCCAAACCCACTGGCTCCATGTCATCTACAAGACCCTGCTAGGTAAAGTCCCCCCCTTATCTCAGCTCGCTGGTCACCATAGCATCTCCCACCTGTAGCACACGCTCCAGCAGGTATATCTCTCTAGTCACCCCCAAAACCAATTCTTTCTTTGGCCGCCTCTCCTTCCAGTTCTCTGCTGCCAATGACTGGAACGAACTACAAAAATCTCTGAAACTGGAAACACTTAACACTTAGCTTTAAGCACCAACTGTCAGAGCATCTTACAGATTACTGCACCTGTACATAGCCCACCTATAATTTAGCCCAAACAACTACCTCTTTCCCAACTGTATTTAATTAATTAATTTATTTTGCTCCTTTGCACCCCATTATTTTTATTTCTACTTTGCACATTCTTCCATTGCAAAACTACCATTCCAGTGTTTTACTTGCTATATTGTATTTACTTTGCCACCATGGCCTTTTTTTGCCTTTACCTCCCTTCTCACCTGATTTGCTCACATTGTATATAGACTTGTTTATACTGTATTATTGACTGTATGTTTGTTTTACTCCATGTGTAACTCTGTGTCGTTGTATCTGTCGAACTGCTTTGCTTTATCTTGGCCAGGTCGCAATTGTAAATGACAACTTGTTCTCAACTTGCCTACCTGGTTAAATAAAGGTGAAATAAAAAAAAAAAAAAACATGTAGGTAGAGTTAAAGTGACTATGCATAGATTATAAACAGAGTAGCAGCAGCGTAAAAAAGAGGGATCTGGGTAGCCCTTTGATTAGCTGATGCTCTCGATGGTGCAGCTGTAGAACCTTTTGAGGATCTGAGGACCCATGCCAAATCAATTCAGTCTCCTGAGGGGGAATAGACTTTGTCGTGCTCTCTTCACTGCTGTCTTAGTGTGTTCGGAACATGATAGTTTGTTGGTGATGTGGACACCAAGGAACTTGAAGCTCTCAACCTGTTCCACTACAGCCCTGTTGCTGAGAATGGGGGAGTGCTCGGTCCTTCTTTTCCTGTAGTCCACAATCATCTCCTTTGTCTTGATCACATTGAAGGAGAGGTTGTTGTCCTGGGACCACACGACCAGGTCTCTGACCTCCTCCCTATAGACTGTCTCATCGTTGTCGGTGATCAGGTCTACCACTGTTGTGTGATTAGCAAACTTGATGGTGTTGGAGTCGTGCCTGGTCATGCAGTCATGTGAACAGGGAGTATAGGAGGGGACTGAGCACGCACCCCTGAGGGGCCCCTATGTTAAGGATCAGTGTAGCGGATGTATTGTTCCCTACCCTTACCACCTGGAGGCAGCCCGTCAGGAAGTCCACATCTATAATGCAAAATAATACAAAAGGGCCTGTAGGACCTGGCTTGTTGATAGTGTTGTTAAGAAGGCAGAGCAGCGCTTTACTATGGACATACTTCTCCCCATCTTAGCTACTGTTAAATCAATATGTTTTGACCATGACAGTTTGGAGTAACAGGGTTACAGTTTAGTCACCTCAACTTGCTCAATTTCCACATTCATTACAAGATTTAGTTTAGGTTTAGTGAATTATTTGTCCCAAATACCAATGCGTTCAGTTTTTGAAACATTTAGGACTAACTTATTCCTTGCCACCCATTCTAAAACTAAGTGCAGCTCTTTGTTAAGTGTTGCAGTCATTTCAGTTGCATGCTGACTGCAGGAATGTCCACCAGAGCTGTTGCATTTCTTTACCATAAGCTACTTCCAACGTCTTTTTAGAGAACTTGGCTGAATGTTCAACAGGCCTCACAACCGCAGACCACGTTTATGGCATTGTTTGGGCGAGTGGTTTGCTGATGTCAATGCTGTGAACAGTGAGTCCCATGGTGGTGGCGGGGTTATGGTATGGGCAGGCATAAGCTACGGACAAGGAACAAAATAGCAATTTATCGATGGCAATTTGTATGCACAGAGATACCGTGATGAGATCCTGAGGCCCACTGGTGTGTCTTTCATCCTCCACCATTGTTTTAGCATGATAATGCACAGCCCCATGTCACAAGGATTTGTACACAATGTCTAGAAGCTGAAAATGTTGCAGTTCTTCCATGGCCTGCACACTCACCAGACATGTCACCCATTAAGCAAGTTTGGGATGCTCTTGATTGGTGTGTATGACAGCGTGTTCCAGTTCCTGCCAATACCCAGCAACTTCGCACAGCCATTGAAGAGTGTGACAACATTCCACATGTCACAATCAACAGCCTGATCAACTCTATGTGAAGGAGATGTGTTGCGCTGCATGAGGCAAATGGTGGTCACACCAGATACTGACCAGTTTTCTGATCCATACCCTACCTTTTTTAAGATGCATATCTGTATTCCCAGTCATGTGAAATCCATAGATTAGGGCCTAATGAATTTATTTAAATTGACTGATTTCCTTATATGAACTCTAACTCAGTAAAATCGTTGCATGTTGCGTTTATAGTTTTGTTCAGTATATCTATTGTGGCGTACAGCAGGTCAGCCACCAGGGGGAGACTCGTCGAGGCCTGGTAACAGATGGAGTATACATCACGAGGCGGTGGCTCCATCTGCTGGATGTGCCAGGTCTCGACGGGCTCTCCGGACAGGACTAATTGGGGCTGATTGGGAGCTGGTGAGTAATCAAGGGAGGCTTGCTCACCAGCTGTGCGAGGCCCATAAACTACCAGAAGGGCAGCACACAGGGAGATGACTAGGGGAAGTAAGGTGACACAGGTATATCTTGGTAATAGTGGACTATGCCACCCGGTATCCCGAGGCATTTCCCTATGGGCGGCGGTGTTCAAGGGAATAGCCCGGGAGCTGTTCAACCTCTTTAGCCGGGTGGGCATCCCGAACGAGATCCTGACAAATCAAGGTACGGAGTTTATGTCCCGCCTCATGAAAGAGTTGTGTGCCCTCCTGCAGATCAAGCAGATCCGGACCTCCGTTTTTCACCCGCAGATGGATGGGTTTGTCGAGCACTTTAATAAAATGCTCAAACAGATGCTGCGGAAGGTCATAGAGCAGGACGGGAAGAACTGGGACCAGCTACTACCCCACCTAATGTTCTCAATCCGAGAAGTACCCCAATCCTCCACTGGGTTTTCCCCGTTCAAACTCCTCTATGGGAGGAGGCCACGCGGCCTACTGGACCTCGCCAAGGAGGTGTGGGAAGTCCAACCGACCCCCTTATGCAGCGTGGTAGAGCACATGGAGATGATGCGGGAGTGGATGACAGCCATATGGCCAGTCGTGAGGGAACATATGGAGAAGGCCCAGCGTGCCCAAGCCCAGGTCTACAAGGGTGTTGGTCTTGATCCCCACGGCCGAAAGTAAGTTCCTGGCAACATGGCACGGACCATACTAGATGATCAAGAAGCTGGGAAATTACCGCGTACGGCAACCGGGGAGGCGGAAACCCCAACAGATTTACCACGTGAACCTGTTGAAGAAGTGGCACGAGAGGACAGCCTTGGCCGTGTTATGATCGGGACCCAGGACGCCAACGGTACCAGTGGAGGTCCCGCGAAATGAGGACCTCGAACCGGCCCAGAAGCAAGAGCTCAGGGAGCTCGTCGATTGGAACACGGCGGTTTTCTCCGAGAACCCGGGCCGACCCTCATTGAACAACACATTCATACCCGGCCCGGGGAAACAGTATGAAAGAGGCCATATCGGATTCCGGAGGCCTGAAGGAGGCCGTGAAACAGGAAGTGGAGGCTATGCTGAGGATGGGGGTCGTGGAAGGGTCCCACAGTGCATGGTGCAGCCCCATCGTGTTGGTGCCCAAACCGGATTGTAGCCTCCGCTTCTGCAACGATTTCTGGGGGGTGAACGACATCAGCTTGTTCGACGCATATCCCATGCCGAAGGTGGACGAGCTCATCGACCGATTGGGAAAGGCCCGGTACATCAGCACCCTTGACCTGACCAAAGATTATTGGCAGGCACCGTTGGCAGCCTCCTCCCGGGAAAAGATGGCGTTTTCGACACCAGACGGTTGTATCAGTACCGGGTGCTCCGTTCGGTCTCCACGGAGCCTGGCCCACATTCCAACGGCTGATGAACAGAGTGCTTCGACCCCACCAGCAGTACGCAGCGGCATATCATCATCCACAGCCAAGGTTGAGAAGAGCACCTGAAGCACCTCCAGGCCTTGCTGGAAGCGCTCAGACAAGCCGGGTTGACCGCAAACCCCAAGAAATGCAAGCTCGGGTTCGAGGAGGTGGAGTACCTGGGGTATTTGATCGGACGGGGGGACGTCAAGCCCCAGGAGGTTCATGCGGTGCGTGACTGGCCCGTTCCACGTACCAAGACACAGGTCAAGTCCTTCCTGGGACTGGCAGGATACAATAGCCGGCTATAGGCTCCATCTGCTGGACGTGCCAGGTCTCGCCGGGCTCTCCGGACAGGACTAATTGGGGCTGATTGGGAGCTGGTGAGTAATCAAGGGCGGCTTGCTCACCAGCTGTGCGAGGCCCATAAAGCTGCCAGAAGGGCAGCACACAGGGAGAGGACTAGGGGAAGTGAGGTGACTTCCATGTTAGATAAGGTTACCCGAGCTAAGCCGAGGGAGTTGAGTTTGTGTGCCCGACAGGATACAGGAAGACCCGGAGCCCAGGAGACGGTAACCCAGAGAGGGTCTCATGGGGGAGACCTGTTCTATTCTTTTTTATTTAATATTTAATAAAACACCCTTGAAACCGAGCTAATCATACTCTGTCCGTGTCTGATCTATGTAAACGCCTTAACCAAACCCCCTGGTCTGCCACACTATCAATGGGCTAGCAAGTAGAGGAGAGGAGAGGAGGAAACGTACCTGTAGTTTCCCGGAGCTCCTCACACAGGCTGATGTGGGGAAACTGAAGCATCTGTTTCCATTTCTTGCTTTTTCCTTTTCTGTTTCCACCCCCTCCTGCAAAAGAACAGTGGTTGATTAATGAAACAAAGGAAAAATATAACATTTACATTTACATTTAAGTCATTTAGCAGACGCTCTTATCCAGAGCGACTTACAAATTGGTGCATTCACCTTATGACATCCAGTGGAACAGCAACTTTACAATACATGGGAAAACACTAGGTAGCCTTGAGCGGCCCATAAAGATACATACAGTGCCTAAAAACACAAAGGAGCTCTTGTAGATTCGTCAACATAAAGAAGAGGGTCGGGGTGATTAATATAATGGCTGTCCTGGAGTGTTTGTCAAGAAGACCGAGAGGTTATTAATTTGTAGACATAGAAAAAGCAATTTTACTGTATTTTAGTCTACCTCTTTAAATCAAATCGTATTGGTCATGTACACATATTATGCATTTGTTATTGTGGGTTTAGAGAGATGCTTATGTTCCTAGCTCCAACAGTGCAGTAATATCTAACAATACAAAACAATACACGTAAATCCAAAGAATTTAAAGAAAGGAACTACTTTTGTCACCAAAGCCCCATACACTACCCACCATTGCGACCTGTACGCTCTCGTTGGTTGGCCCTCGCTTCATACTCGTCGCCAAACCCACTGGCTACAGGTTATCTACAAGTCTCTGCTAGGTAGAGAGGGCCTTATCTCAGCTCACTGGTCACCATAGCAGCACCCACTCGTAGCACGCGCTCCAGCAGGTATATCTCACTGGTCACCCCCAAAGCCAATTCCTCCTTTGGTCACCTTTCCTTCCAGTTCTCTGCTGCCCATGACTGGAACGAACTGCAAAAATCTCTGAAGCTGGAGACTCACATCTCCCTCACTAGCTTTTAAGCACCAGCTGTCAGAGCAGCTGTCAGATCACTGCACCTGTACATAGCCTATCTGTAAACAGCCCATCTATCTACCTACCTCATCCCCATACTGGTATTTATTTATTTATTTTGCTCCTTTGCACCCCAGTATCTCTACCTGCACATTCACCTTCTGCCGATCTACCATTCCAATGTTTAATTGCTATATTGTAATTACTTCGCCACCATGGCCTATTTATTTCCTAAACTTACCTCATTTGCACTCACTGTATATAGACTTTTTGTTTTCTTTTGTTCTACTGTATATTTGACTGTATGTTTTGTTTATTCCATGTGTAACTCTGTGTTGTTGTATGTGTCGAATTGCTACGCTTTATCTTGGCCAGGTCGCAGTTGCAAATGAGAACTTGTTCTCAACTAGCCTACCTGGTTAAATAAAGGTGAAATATTTTTTTTAATAAGAAATAAAGAAATACTAGAACGAGCAGTGTCAAAGTCCAGAATATAAATATATATGTATATGATGGTGTGTATAGACATTATGGACAATATATTAATATAAAAGATGTGTACAACAGTAGATATATAGGATGAGCCTTGACTAGAATACAGTATATACATATGAAGTGGATAAAACAGTATTTAAACATTATTAAAGTGAACAGTGTTCAATGATAATGTACATAGGACAGCAGTGTCTAAGGTGCAGAGTTGAGTAACCGGGTGGTAGCCGGCTTGTAATAGTGACTAAAGTTCAGGGCAGGGCACTGAGCGGAGACCGGCTAGTGGTGACTATTTAATAGTCTGACGACCTGGAGATAAACACTGTTTTTCAGTGTCTCGGTTCCAGCTTTGATACACCTATACTGTCTCCGCTTTCTAGATAGCAGTGGGATGAACAGGCTGTGGCTTGGGTGGCTGAGGTCTTTGATTATCTTTTTGGCCTTCCTGTGACACTGTGTGCTGTAGATGTCCTGGAGGGTTTGTGAGAGCTTTAGAGGCCAAGCCTCCTGAGGTTGAAAAGGCACTGTTGTGCCTTTTTCGCCACACTTTCTGTGTGGATGGACCATTTCAGGTTGTCAGCAATGTGCACTCCGAAGAATTTGAAGATTTTCACCTTCTCCACTGCGTGTGGATGGGGGCGTGCTCCTTCTGCTGTCTCCTGAAGTCCACAATCAGCTCCTTCATTTTGTTTTTGACGTTGAGGGAAAGGTTATTTTCCTGGCACCACTCTGCAAGGGCCGTCACCTCCTCCTTGTAGGCAAGTGTTTCCCAAACCCAGTCCTGGGGATCACATGGGGTGCACGTTTTGTTTTTTGCCTTTGCACTACACAGCTGATTCAAACAATCAAAGCTTAACGATGAGTTTATGATTTGAATCAACTGTGTAGTGCTATACATAACGTGCCCCCCTTGGGGTCCCCGGGACCGAGTTTGGGAAACACTGCTGTGGGCTGTCTCGTCGTTGATGGTAATCAGGCCTACCATTGTTGTGTCATCTGCAAACTTGATGACTGAGTTGGAGATGTGTGGCAACACAGTATTGGGTGAACAGGGAGCAGAGGAGGGGACTGAGAACGCACCCGTGGGCATCATAATGGTATTTCTGTGCATTCAAATTGCCACCGATAAAATGCAATTGCGTTTGTTGTCCATAGCTTATGCCTGCCCATACATTAACCCCACCGCCACCATGGGGCACTCTGTTCACAATGTTAACATCAGCAAACCACTCGCACACACGACACCATTCACACTGTCTGCCATCTGCCCAGTAAATTTGAAACCAGGATTCATCTGTGAAGACCACACTTCTCCAGCGTGCTAATCAAATCAAAGTTTATTTGTCACATGCGCCGAATACAACAGGTGTAGACCTTACAGTGAAATGCTTATTTACAGGCTCTAACCAATAGTGCAAAAAAGGTATTAAGTGAACAATAGGTAGGTAAAGAAATAAAAACAAGTCAAAAGAGAGTGGTAGTAGAGAGAACAGTCTATGACTGAAGTGGCTGGGGTGTTTGACAATTTTTAGGGCCTTCCTCTGACACCGCCTGGTGTAGAGGTCCTGGATGGCAGGCAGCTTAGCCCCAGTGATGTACTGGGCCGTACACACTACCCTCTGTAGTACCTTGCGGTCGGAGGTCGAGCAATTGCCGTACCAGGCAGTGATGCAACCAGTTCTCGATGTTGCAGCAGTAGAACCTTTTGAGGATCTCAGGACACACGCCAAATCTTTTTAGTTTCCTGGGGGAATAGGCTTTGTCGTGCCCTCTTCACAGTTGTCTTGGTGTGTTTGGACTAGAGGTCGACCGATTATGATTTTTCAACGCCGATACCGATACCAGTTATTGGAGGATCAAAAAAAGCTGATACCGATTAATCGGCAGATTTATATTTATTTATTTGTAATAATGACAATTACGACAATACTGAATGAACACTTTTATTTTAACTTAATATAATACATCAATAAAATCAATTTAGCCTCAAATAAATAATGAAACATGTTCAATTTTGTTTTTGCATTATTTAAACCAAATGTTGGAGAATAAAGCAAAAGTGAAATATATATGTGTAAGAAAGCTAACGTTTCAGTTCCTTGTCTTCAAAATTCCAAGGTAAGATGTTTTATGTTGTAGTTATTATAGGAATTATAGGACTATTTCTCTCTATGTATTTCATATACCTTTGACTATTGGATGTTCTTATAGGCACTATAGTATTGCCAGTGTAACAGTATAGCTTCTATCCCTCTCCTCGCCCCTACCTGGGCTCGAACTAGGAACACATTGACAACAGCCACCCTCGAAGCATCGTTATCCATCGCTCCCCAAAAGCCGCGGCCCCTGGAGAGCAAGGGGAACAACTACTCCAAGTCTCAGAGTGAGTGACGTCACCGATTGAAAAGCCATAAGCGCGCACCCCGCTAACTAGCTAGCCATTTCACATCGGTTACACCAACCTAATCTCACAGTTGATAGGCTTGAAGTCATAAACAGCTCAATGCTTGAAGCATTGCGAAGAGCTGCTGGCAAACGCACAAAAGTGCTGTTTGAATGAATGCTTACGAGCCTGCTGCTGCCTACCGTCGCTCAGTCAGACTCAGTCAGGCCCAAACTGCTGCATATACCATGACTGCTTGCACGGAACGCAAGAGAAGTGACACAATTTCCCTAGTTATAAGAAATTCATGTTAGCAAGCAATATTAACTAAATATGCAGGTTTAAAAATATATACTTGTGTATTGATTTTAAAGAAAGGCATTCATGTTTATGGTTAGGTTTGGTGCAATGACAGTGTTAAATCATCACCCGTTTGCGAAGTAGGCTGTGATTCGATGAGAAATTAACAGGCACCGCATCGATTATATGCAACGCAGGACACGCTAGACAAACTAGTAATATTAACCATGTGTAGTTAACTAGTGATTATGTTAACATTGATTGTTTTTTATAATATAAGTTTAATGCTAGCTAACAACTTACCTTGGCTTCTTGCTGCCCTCACGTAACAGGTAGTCAGCATGCCACGCAGGCTCCTCATGGAGTGCAATGTAAGGCAGGTGGTTAGAGCGTTGGACTAGTAACCAGAAGGTTGCAAAAACAAATCCCCAAGCTGACAAGGTAAAAATCTGTCGTTCTGCCCCTGAACAAGGCAGTTAACCCACCGTTCCTAGGCCTTCATTGAAAATAAGAATGTGTTCTTAACTGACTTGCCTAGTTAAATAAAGGTGTCAATAATAATAATAATAATAAAATGTAAAAAATTGGCCAAATCGGTGTCCAAAAATACAGATTTCCGATTGTTGTGAAAACTTGAAATCGGCCCTAATTAATCGGCCATTCCGATTAATCGGTCGACCTCTAGTGTGGAATGCAGTAGATATTGCATCATCTGTGGATCTGTTTGAGCGGTATGCAAATTGGAGTGGGTCTAGGGTTTCTGGGATAGTGGTGTTAATGTGAGCCATTACCAGCCTTTCAAAGCACTTCATGGCTACGGACGTGAGTGCTACGGGTCTGTAGTCATTTAGGCAGGTTGCCTTTGTGTTCTTGGGCAGAGACTATGGTGGTCTGCTTGAAACATGTTACTATTACAGACTCAAATCAGAGACATGTTGAAAATGTCAGTGAAGACACCTTCCAGTTGGTCACACATGCCAGGAGCACATGACCTGTTTAAAGGTCTTACTCAGGTCGGCTAAGGAGAGCGTGATCACACAGTGATCCGGAACAGCTGATGCTCTCATGCATGCCTCAGAGTTGCTTGCCTCGAAGCGAGCATAGAAGTGATTTAGCTCGTCTGGTAGGCTCGTGTCACTGGGCAGCTCACGGCTGTGCTTCCCTTTGTAGTCTGTAATAGTTTGCAAGCCCTGCCACATAAGACAAGCATCGGAGCTGGTGTAGTATGATTCAATCTTAGCCTTGTATTGACACTTTGCCTGTTTGATGGTTCGTCGCAGGGCATAGCAGGATTTCTTGTAAGCCTCTGGGTCAGAGTCCCGCGCCTTGAAAGCGGCAGCTTTGGGTTGGGGTATGTACGTACAGTCACCGTGGGGACGACGTCCATGATGCACTGATTGATAAAGCCAGTGACTGATCTGGTGTACTTCCAGTCTGTGAAAGCAAAACAGTCCTGTAGTTTAACATCTGCTTCATCTGACCACTTTTCTATACACCGAGTCACTGGTGCTTCCTGCTTTCATTTTGGCTTGTAAGCAGGAATCAGGAGGATAGAGTTGTGGTCGGATTTACCAAATAGAGGGCGAGGGAGAGCTTTGTACGCGTCTCTGTGTGTGGAGTACAGGTGATTTAGAATTGTTTTCCCTCTGGTTGCACATTTAACATGTTGATAGAAATTTGGTAGAACTGATTTAAGTTTGCCTGCATTAAAGTTTCCGGCCACTAGGGGTGCCACCTCTGGGTGAGTGGTTTCCGGTTTGCTTATTTCCTTATAGAGCTGACTGAGTGTTCTTAGTGCCAGCATCTGTCTGTGTTGGTAAATAAACAGCCACGAAAAGTATAGCTGAAAACTCTCTAAGCAAGTAGTGTGGCCTGCAATTTATCACAATATACTCTACTTCTGGTGAGCAAAATCTAGAGACTCCTTAGATTTTGTGCACCAGCTGTTGTTTACAAATATGCACAGACCACCCCCCCCCATCTGAATATCCATGTTGTCATTCAGCCACGATTTCGTGAAACATAGGATATTACAGTTTTTGATGTCCCGTTGGTAGGATATTCGTGATCGGACCTCGTCTAATTTATTGTCCAATGATTGCATGTCGGCAAGTAATATTGACGGTAAGGCAGCTTTCCCACTCGCCTTCTGCGGGTCCTCACTAGGCATCCCGCTCTGTGTCCCCTGTACCTGCGTTTCTTCCTCTTGCAAATAACAGGGATGTTGGCCCTGTCAGATTTTTGGAGAGTGTCCTGTGCCTCCTGCTTGTTGAAGAAAAATCTTTGTCTTATCCAAGGTGAGTGATCGCTGTCCTGATATCCAGAAGCTATTTTTTGCCGTATGATATGGTTGCAGAAATATTATTGACAAAATAAGTTACAAATAGCGCGGGAAAAAACACATAATAGCACAATCAGCCACCATTCGAATTTTAATAATGGTGGCCATCGAAGGGGAGCATTTGCCCACTGAAGACGGTTATGATGCTGAAATGCAGTCAGGTCAAGACCCTGGTGAGGACTACGAGCATGCAGGTGAACTTCCCTGAGATGGTTTATGACCGTGTAAACTAGAGGTCGACCGATTAATCGGAATGGCCGATTAATTAGGGCCGATTACAATCGTAAATTGGTATTTTTGGGTGCCGATTAAAAAAGAAGAAGATATATATTTTTTTATATATCTTTATTTAACTAGGCAAGTCAGTTAAGAACACATTCTTATTTTCAATGACGACCTAGGAACGGTGAGTTAACTGCCTTGTTCAGGGGCAGAACGACAGATTTTCACCTTGTCAGCTCGGGGTATTAAATCTTGCAACCTTAGAGTTAACTAGTCCAACTCTCTAACCACCTGCCACCTCATTGTACTCCACGAGGAGACTGCCTGTTACGCGAATGCAGTAGAAGCCAAGGTAAGTTGCTAGCTAGCATTAAACTTATCTTATAAAAAACAATAAATCAATCATAATCACTAGTTATAACTACACATGGTTGATGATATTACCAGTTTATCTAGCGTGTCCTGCGTTGCATATAATTGATGCAACGCTGGGGGATGATTTAACAAAAGTGCATTTGCGAAAAAAGCACAATCGTTGGACAACTGTACCTAACCATAAACACCAATGCCTTTCTTAAATTCAATACACAGAAGTGTAAACCTATAAACCTGCATATTTAGCTAAAAGAAATCCAGGTTAGGAGGCAATATTAACCAGATGAAATTGTGTCACTTCTCTTGCGTTCATTGCATGCAGAGTCAGGGTATATGCAACAGTTTGGCCAGCCTGGCTCATAGCGAACTAATTTGCCAGAATTTTACGTAATTATGACATAACATTGAAGGTTGTGCAATGTAACAAGAATATTTAGACTTAGGGATGCCACCCGTTAGATAAAATACGGAACGGTTCCGTATTTCACTGAAATAATAAACGTTTTGTTTTCGAAATTATAGTTTCCGGATTCGATCATATTAATGACCAAAGGCTCGTATTTCTGTGTGTTATGTTATAATTAAGTCTATGATTTGAAAGAGCAGTCTGACTGAGCGATGGTAGGCTGCAGGCTCATAAGCATTCATTCAAACAGCAGTTTCGTGCGTTTTGCCAGCAGCTCTTCGCAAGCACAGCGCTGTTTATGACTTCAAGCCTATCAGCCTAATGGCTGGTGTAACCGATGTGAAATGGCTAGCTGTCACGCCTTGGTCATTGTATTTTGTGTTGTTGTTATATGTTTGGGTAGGCCAGGGTGTGACATGGGTTTATATGTTGTGTTTCGTATTGGGGTTTGTATTATTTGGGATTGCGGCTGATTAGGGGTGTGGTATAGGTTTGGCTGCCTGAGGCGATTCTCAATTAGAGTCAGGTGCTTATCGTTGTCTCCGATTGGGAACCGTATTTAGGCAGCCTCAGTTTCGCTTTGTATTTCGTGGGTGTTTGTACCTGTCTCTGTGTTGTAGTCACCAGATAGGCTGTAATTAGTTTCACGTTCCGTTCTGTTGTTTTTGTATTTAGTTTCAGTTATTTCATGTACCGCGTTTTCATTCATTAAAGCATGAGTAACCAACTCGCTGCATTTCGGTCCGACTCTCTTCTTTCAACAGACGAACGCCGTTACACTAGCTAGTTAGCAGGGTGCGCGCTAATAGCGTTTCAAACGTCACTCGCTCTGAGACTTGGGAGTAGTTATTCCCCTTGCTCTGCAAAGGCCGCGGCTTTTGTGGAGCGATGGGTAACGCTGCTTCGAGTGTGGCTGTTGTCGATGTGTTCCTGGTTCGAGCCCAGGTAGGGGCGAGGAGAGGGACGGAAGCTATACTGTTACACTGGCAATACTATAGTGCCTATAAGAACATCCAATAGTCAAAGGTATATGGAATACAAATGGTATAGAGAAATAGTCCTATAAATACGATATTAACTACAACCTAAAACCTCTTACCTTGGAATATTGAAGTCTCATGTTAAAAGGAACCACCAACTTTAATATGTTCTGAGCAAGGAACTCAAACGTTAGCTTTTTTACATGGCACATATTGCACTTTTACTTTTCAACACTTTGTTTTTGCATTATTTAAACCAAATTGAACATGTTTCATTATTTATTTGAGGCTAAATAGATTTGTATTGATGTATTATATTAAGTTAAAATAAGTGTTCATTCAGTATTGTTGTAATTGTCATTATTACAAATAAATAAACAATAAAAATTGTACGATTAATCGGTATCAGCTTTTTTTTGGTCCTCCAATAATCAGTATCGGTATTTAAAAATCATAATCGGTCGACCTCTAGTGTAAACCCACAGTTTCATCAGCTGTCCTGGTGGCTGGTCTCAGACGATCCCGCAGGTGAAGAAGCCGGATGTGGAGGTCGTGGGCTGGCATGGTTACATGTGGTCTGCGGTTGTGAGGGCAGTTTGTCGTACTGCCAAATTCTCTAAAATAACGTTGGAGGCGGTATATGGTAGCAAAATTAACATTAAATTCTCTGGCAACAGCTCTGGTGGACATTCCTGCATTCAGCATGCCAATTGCACATTCCCTCAAAACTTGAGACATCTGTGGCATTGTGTTGTGTGACAAAACTGTACATTTTAAAGTGGCCTTTTATTGCACCCAGCACAAGATCCACCTGTGTAATGATCATGCTGTTTAATCAGCATCTTCATATGCCACACCTGTCAGGTGGATAGATTATCTTGGTAAAGGAGAAATGCTCACTAACAGGGATATAAACAAATGTGTGCACAACATTTTTAGAGAAATAAGCTTTTTGTGTGTATGGAACATTTCTGGGATCTTTTATTTCAGCTCATGAAACATGGGACCAACACCTTAGATGTTGCATTGATATTTTTGTTCAGTATAGTTACAGTACGTCAACAAACAAATTGGCAAGCAGAATAGGTCTAGGCCTGCTACCTACGCAGTAAAGTTGCCCATCTTGGTTGGGTGGTGAAACCAACTCTTTAAGTGGCATATGCATGAACTGGATGCCATGCCCAGTAACATTTGCTATTCAAATAGTGGTTGGAAGTGAACATATTGTCTGGCTAACAATGTTTTATCACAATGGGAAGCGAACAAGATGCAAATGAGACACTGAGCACATTGTTTATGCCTGGCAAAGAGATGTACAAGTATGACAAATGATATATATCTCATTGGTCATTTGTAATAGTTGTACATATAACTTGTACTAGAAGACTACCTTGTGTTGAAGCCACTGTGCCTCAATCTTGACAATCCCACACTATTGTTAAAAATACTTTGGAAGCTATAGAACATAATTTAAAAATGTCTAGATTTGTTTTTGCCACATGCATTCTATTACAAACACCTTTAATGCATATTTTTAAATTATATTATGTGAGCTAAACATAAAAATACAAAAATATATAAAAACATATTCCTGAAAGTATAATTTTACTAATAAGAAAATAATTAAGTACATGTAATTTTGTCTTTGAATCATCGAATTCCATTCATTCCTATGGAGGACTGCTTCTACTGGGGAGTACCAATATGACCGACCCGTGGCTTAAAAGCCTCTCAAATGACATATATGTAGCATCAGCAATCCAGGGTTTATATACTGTACATCACTGCAAATGACAGTGTTATCACTAATTTAGTATTGTTCGATGGAGATATACTCACGGGTGTTGAAAGAATGAGATTACATCCTGCATTAGTGCAAATGCAAAGATAGACAAACCATATGGAGATAATAGTGCAAATCAAGAGAAAAAGACATCCTTATTCTTTCACTCTGCCACCGTTTTCCATCTTGAACTGTTGTTTGTGAGAGAAAGTATTAATGCTTTATTACTATTTGATAATTACACAAGTACAGTGTTATTACCACCAACAACAATAAGAGTGGAAACTAATTAGAGGTGCTTCTACTAGAACACTGATTTGCAGTAATAAGTAGACTATTACTATGTGGATTTGATCATACCACTTCACCTGGCTACCGAGTAGGGTTTGGTCTCTCAGAGATATTATTTGATCATTTACAATTAATTGGTTCCTTTTTTCACATTTTCCTGCAAAACACAGCCTCTTTTGTGCCTGATAAATGTAATAAGACTGGCACTCTAAAGAGATTGTAAGTTGAACTTACGGTTGACATGTCCTACATCCAAATATAATAACACTTCACAGTGGTATTTAATGTGGATTTCAATGGCAAACAATGTGACCAGAGAGAAGCGATGTGAAAACAGAAGTCTGTGTAATGTCTATGGCGGATTCAATACTTCTCCTCTATCAAAAAAAACAGAGACACTACACTGAGACTAGATAGAGAGTACAGTATTGATCCTAGCAGAGATGACAATACCATTTTGAACACTGTGTGTTGCTGTAGGCTACCTCTGACATACAGTATAATGGTTTTGGTTAGTTTTCCATTACAACGCATTTCACAAGTAAACATCTGATTGGTTGATTGGAAATATACATATTTACAGATCAGTATGATGTTATTTGATAGTGATACCGATGTTCCCTCTGGGAAAAATAGAAGTTGTTCTATACTATTCTCTTTTACTGTATATGTCCAAAATATGCCATGTGAGTGATATGGCCAGAGTGGGGTTCATCAGACTGGGGTCAACCACCCTGTGAATGGAATGAGTCTATAAACAGGAAAAACATTCCTGAGTTATAAAATAAGACCTTTGTTCATTGTGTTAGCACTAATTGATTTAGTATGGAAGAGGTATAACAAATAGATGGATCAAATAAATGTCTTACTTTTGTCCCCCATGATAGGCGACTTTTACTGTAGTTAGTTCATTACTGTCATTGCTTCCAAAGTATCTGATAGTAGGACCAATATCAGATAATCTGTGACTGGGGGATAAAATTATATATACCGTAATGCCATTTATGTTTCAGATAGATACATTATCAGTCTACAGTAATTAGAAACAAATATCTCGGCTTGTTACATTATCTGCAACAGCTAAATACACCAGCTATAGTCTATAGCGCTGCTTACTCAGTGATCATCTTTATGTTGTTATTTCACAAATTGACATAGGCCTAATGTTGACACCCTTCCAATATCACTACAATCCGCTAACATGCAGCGCACTGACATACGCTGTCATTGCCAACTAAAGGTCCACAAATTAATGTCTACTGGCGTTAATTTTGTATGTGTGTTGCTAGCTCTTCATTGCAAATTGAATACGGAATTCTGTTCAACATGCAGTTTCGACAACGACAGGAGGATGCTGTAGAATAGAAAGCCGGAAAATCTAATGTCACGCAATTTGATTGACAGTCGCATCTTTTCTGTAGCCTACCAATGTCCAAGGTTAAGCTCGAGTAAATATTATGTATTTAGAGAGCATATGGGATGTTAATATAGTTATCTTAACGCTTTGCAAATAATAAAGAGGTGCAGCAATCATCCAGCTCCTATCTCTATGGCCTGCGCTTCCTGGGGGAATCCCCAGGTTCTGAGCTAGTTCTGGCGGTGAAGAGAGAAGAGCTGTCAAGCTTGTCATCCGTCCCTGAGCTCCGACATCTCTTACCTTCTCTTGCTTTCAACAGGACGGTGTTTGCCACGATATTCTCGAGCTCCATGTTTTGCTGGGTTGCAGGCACCACAGGCCCAATCTCGTCGCCGGCTTGGCAATAGTATGTCCTCCCCCACCCCCCCACCCCCAAGGCAGAATATTTTAACCCTGATGACTCTCCGTACGATCGTTCGCTCCCGCTCTCGGCCCCGAAGGTTGAGCTGCGTCGATTCTAACCCCACCCGCACGTCAACTATTGATATATTCTGACATTGCAGGATAGTTTTAGTTTTGTCTTCACCATAACCACAACCCTTTAACACAAATATGGATCAACATTATTATTCACATTCAATTAGTTATTCAAAATTATGACATAATTTGGCTGTTCACGTAAAAGAGCCAGTATATTTGGTTCCCAAACGGTTCGTCGTTCAAAATGCTTAAAGATCTCCAATGTAAAGACCAAAATGTAGGCTGCCATTATGACCGATCGTGAAATCCGCGTTCAAATACATTTTTACCTAGACAAATTATTAGACGGCCTGAAAAAATATAGTTAATTTTTCACGCACTAAAAAAAAATCAGCGTGGACCAGATTCACGTGCTCTCCCCACTTTTTATTTTTACTGCAGTGACGATTCATGAGGCATTAGACGGGTCTATAGCCCGATTGTAAAATGTAATACTAAACTAACAACTGATAACTCAATGCCGCAGTGGAGCTATTATTGGAAGACTCGAACTGCTCAAGCAACGATAACCGGAAGTGACGACTGCTAAGGGGAGTGGTCGATTGTAAATGCAAACTTAATTTCAAACTTCTTTGGGAGATTCTTGTGGAGTTTAACTTCATCTGGCAAAATCGTACACATTATATTAGGAAATCTGTCGTTATGAACTCATATGAATATGGTGGTCTCAATTTTTTAGATTTTCCTACTTTGAATAATACTTTTAAGATAAATTGGGGCTTAACATTTTTTAAAGAATCCAACTTCAATTTGGAATTTCATTATATCTTCTCCCGTTTTTATGTTACTCTGTAACTATAACATTGATAAGATTCCTGCAAAATTATCTGCTTTTCATAGACAAGTATTCATAGCGTGGTCGTTAATTTTTCCCTGCATATGTATTTCATTTGGAACAATAAGGACATTGTGTATAGAAACAAGTCTTTATTTATAAGAACTGGTTCAATTATCATATCCTGCTCGTGAGTCAACTTTCTAATGCAGAAGGACTGTTACTCAATTATGAGGAATTTTTTATCTCGTTACAATATTAATGTAACACCTAGAGAGTTCGCCATAGTCTTTGATGCTATTCCATCTGGAACTCTAATGTTATTTAGAGGTGTAGCCAGACCTCACCTTCTTGACCTACCCTCGCTATATCCAGTTGACTCTCCAATAGGGAAAATATGTTTCTCCTTGCTCCCATGTCACAAGTTACTGGAATACATTGGTCACTAATATCTGTTGGAAAAAAGTCTGGTTATTACCACACAAATACTTGCTTGTTAACAATGTCAAAGAGGTCTCTTTCAGAATGATCCATAAGTATTACCCTGCGAATCATTACCTGAAGAAAAAATACATTAACATTGATTGTACTTTTTGTGTTGAGCATCCAGAAACAGTTTCACATTTATTTTGGCATTGTCTACATGTAAAACAATTATGGAAAGGTAGTCACAGTTTTATAATTGTTAATATTCTTGAAGACTTTTGTTTTTTATGGAAGAAAGTGCTGCTCGGTTTCCTTAACCATAATAAAGATAAAGAAAAACAATTTTACCTCATAAATCTAATTGTGCTAATGGGAAAATTTCATATTCATAAATGTAAATTCACTAATAAAAAAACCACTCTTCCGTGTTTTCTATAAGGAATTTGAGCAGTACATTAAGACCATTCTACATTATTCTAATAAGAAAGCTGTTAAAACAATCAATATGTGTGTTTCTTTTAAAGTCGTTGTGTAATCTGTAATTTGTTCTACCCCCTAGCATATGTTATCATTGTCTATGTACTTATTGTATGTATACAGACTTTTATACGTTGGTAATAAAAATAAAAATAAATCAATAAAAAAGAGATTCTTGTGGAGTTACAGAATCTGCGTAAACACACACACAGTGCAGCATTTGATGGATGCCAAGTGTAGAAAGAGGCTAGAGAGGCCAAATGATATGATGTTGAAGTCGGAAGTTTACATACACTAAGGTTGGAGTCCTTAAAACTAGTTTTTCAACCACTCCACAAACTATAGTTTTGGCAAGTCGGTTAGGGCATCTACTCTATTATTTCACTTATAATTCACTGTATCACAATTCCAGTGGGTCAGAAGTATTCATACTGTCACATTCTGACCATAGTTCTGTTATTTTATTCTTTGTTTTAGTATGGTCAGGCCGTGAGTTGGGGTGGGCAGCCTATGTTTGTTTTTTTTATGTTGGTTTTTGTGTTCGGCCTAGTATGGTTCTCATTCAGAGGCAGGTGTCGTTAGCTGTCTCTGATTGAGAATGATACTTAGGTAGCCTGGGTTTCACTTTTGGTTGTTGGGTGTTTGTCTCTGTGTGAGTGTTTGTTGCCATACGGTACTGTTTCGGTTTCGTTTGTTCACATCGCTTATTGTTTTGTAGTGTTCAGTTTATGTCTTTAAATAAACATTATGGACACTTACAACGCTGCGGATTGGTCCTCCGATCCTTCTCGCTACTCCTCCTCAGAAGAGGAGGAAGAATGCCGTTACAGAAACACCCACCAAGAAAGGACCAAGCAGCGTGGTAACAGGCAGCAGCAGAAGGACAGGCAGCGATACCTGGAGAGATGGACTTGGGAGGAGATATCAGACAGCAAGGGACCCTGGGCACAGCCGGGTGAATATCGCCGCCCCAAGGCAGAGCTGGAGGCAGCGACAGCCGAGAGGCGGCATTATGAGGAGCTAGCTCGGCAGCGTGGCTGGAAGCCCGAGAAGCAGCCCCAAGAAATGTCTTGAAATAAATTGATAGAAATAAATTGAAACTGTAGGCGGAAAGACTTATCAGTGTTTGTGGGTTGTTATGCTTGACATAAGACATTTCCTCTGAGAGTAACAGCATCCTCCTCCATTAAGGTGAAGGAAATGGAAACTGAGTCATATACTGAAGTCAATTAGCAGAGTATGAAACTAATCAACACTCCTGAGAAAATACATTAACACAATTGGCAAAAAAAGTGAGCACTCTCTTTCTCAGCACGGGAGGTTTTTGCCACTCCAACATTTACATTTGAGTAATTTAGCAGACGCTCTTATCCAGAGCATCTTACAGCTAGTGCATTCATCTTAAGATAGCTAGGTGGGACTACCACATATCTCAGTCATTGTAAGTACATTTTTCCTAAAAGCAGCTAATGTTAGTTGACAAAAGCATTATTTGAGTGATTATTTAAGATAACGTTTTTGGAATCGGAAGATGGGCAGAGACTCTGCTGTCCAATCTTCAGGGCGAGCTGGTTCCACCATTGGGGTGCCAGGCAGAGAAGAACTTAGACTGGGCTGAGCGGGAGCTGCCCTCTCGCAGTGGTGGGCGAGCCAATAAACCAGAGGTGGCAGATCGGTACTCGGGTTGGGGTGTAGGGTTTTAGCATACACTGAAGGTAGGGAGGGGCAGTTCCTCTTGCTGCAAGCACCATGGTCTTGTAGTGGACGTGAGCTTCAACTGGAAGCCAGTGGAGTGTGCGGAGGAGCGGGGTGACATGGGAGAACTTGGGAAGGTAGAAGACCAGGCGGGCTGCAGCGTTCTGTATATGTTCCAACATTCAGCTTGATACTGTCAACTTGGTTACCATGGCCCACTCAAGACAAGGAATAAAAAATATTGAACACTACAAGCCTCCTTATTTGCCCTTTTCCCCCTCAGATGTTCATATTAAATCCTCTCAGATGTTCATAGCTGGAGAGCTCTCTCCTCTTCCCATCTCTCTCTTTCTCCCATGCTTCCTGTACATTTTCCTTTCTAATTTGTTGACAAATATCTTCTAATGGAAAATAACAAAAACAACCAATTTCAACCTAATTGTTGCTAAAAGTTATTATTGCTGTGTTTGTCATTGTCAATCTACAGAAATGTACAGTTTGTGTTTTCATGCAATTCTGGGCTCATGGTTTATAAGGCTTTCAGATTGTTTTTATTTTTTAAGACAAATCATTGCAGCCAGGGATTCCTTGACTCATCATCATCCTCGTTCTCATCATCATAATCACTAGAACCAGAATAAGTGATTATCAGACCTTCCCTGTTATCAAAAGATGACCCATAATTTAATGTATTTTAATTAGTTCATGATAGTAATGTTATCTGTGATAATTTTACGCTACTACTATAATAATAATTAAAAAAAAATACTACATAAAGGTCAAAGGTAAATGGGCGTTTATTTAACCCACGTGATACCAACACAAGCGTCCTTCGTCCCCACCGAAATACTGCATACGTTCCACACGTTTTTCAGAAATAAAAGTTAGCTCGATTTTCAAACAATGCCGAAAGCCAAAAAGAAAAGTAAAAGAAACACGTTTGATTACAGTAAAGATAGAAAGAAACTGAAAAAGCAGTTTAAGAAAGAGGAAGCCCCGAGAATTGAGTGGTAAGTCGAAAATTGATTATGAATAGCAGTCGATGTTCGCAATGCTAACTCCTCGTTCTAGTAAGCTGTGATGCTAACGTTAGCTCATGTATGCAGTTTTGTCTGTGCGATTGAACTAGCTAGCCAACCTAGCTAGCTAACTTTACATTAAAATGTTATCTGGTCTATTCCCTGGTTTATTATCGATGGTTGTCAAACTGGTGAAATAACAAACTAGTTTGATAGCTAACATTACTTGCTCTGGTCCAGCCAGGGCGTGGTTTGGCTGAACAGCATTGATTCGTAACATTATTCAGCTTAGTGACAGGCAGCTTCAATCTACTTCTCACCAAAGCAAACCTATTGGTAGAGACAGTACTGAAGACCATTTGTCTGTATACGCAAGTTGGCATTTTTTGTTAACGAAATACGACTTTTTTGAAAACTTTGTTTACCGCCAGACTAGTTATGGTTGAATTTATATTTTACCAGGTAAGTTGATTGAAAACATTCTCATTTACAACAACGACCTGGGGAATAGTTAAAGGGAGAGGCAGGGGGATGAAGCGCATGCATATTGGCTGAGAATGTTGCCAGAAGATACCAACCATACCTTTACACTGAGCTGCACTGGGGTCAAAACGCAATCATGGTTACATTCATATCCTATTTCAGATTTATCTGCTAGAAATCCCTGATCACACTTATATGGGATGTCATGGCGAAGTTGTCTAGCAAAGCTCATGCGTAGAAACACGCTGAGTCTAACGCTGACCTGCGCATGTGCAGACCGACACTCCTTTAATATAATGTTGTTTGACATTTAAACGTGTCACTTTCATGAGGCTGCCTTAATCGACATCCATGCCATCGGCGCCTGTGTAACCGGTGCTGTACTGCACCGCTGTAACTCTGCGTTGTGTGTGGTTGATTGAGTCTATAGACGTGGACTTTGGAGATCAGGTAGTTTTAATTAAGCAGAATTCACTCCCGGCATCCAAAAGAAAATAAAACATCTGTAGAGCACATGTTCTGCCAATTGTCACCTCTTTCTCTCATAGTGCATCAAAATGATTTTTTAAAATACAAAAATTAGTACAACCTCTCTTTATTATACATAACATATTTTACATAGATAAAACCACATACCTGCATCCAAAATAAAATAAAACATTTGTAGAGCACATGTTCTGCGACTTGTTGCCTCTTTCTACAACAGATGCACAATACAAGGGACGGATCATTCGAGGGACTGGGATCATTCGAGGAGCTAGCCAACGTTCACACATACAATAGCCTTCTAATATTGTAGCTAGCTATTAACCACATGTTGAATTCAGAATGTTGATATCATCGTAAAAAGTACAATTACAAGTGCATCTTAACAATACCATCCACTTATGACTAACCTCTAAATATACAATATTATTCATGAACAAAACATTGTGTATGACTTTGTGCTTTAAAATAATCAAACTTTTCTGAAGACGACAGGAAAGGTGTGCCTACCTCTCATGGGCTCAAATCATTTTGATGCACTGAGCACGCAGGGCAAAATGTAAGTACACACTCCCCTACTCCTAGGATGCAGGCATGCATAATAACAAATCAACATGCCATATTAATATATGAACCTGGTGAAATTCACACAGTACTTTAACAACTGTTACACTCGGGAAACAGTGGGTTAACTACCTTGATCACGGGCAGAATGGCTTATTGTTTAACCTTGTCAGCTCAGGAATTCGATTCAGCAACCTTTCGGTTACTGGCCCAACACTCCTATCTGCCAGGCTACCTGCCGCCCCTTTGGAGCAGTGTGGATAAGTTCCGTTTTGGAGTACAGTGTAGAGGTCGACCGATTATGATTTTTCAACACCGTTAACATTTATTGGAGGACCAAAGAAAGCCAATACCAATTAATCGGCGGATTTATATTTATTTATTTGTAATGATGACAAATACGACAATACTGAATGAACACTTTTATTTTAATTTAATATAATACATCAATAAAATCTATTTAGCCTCAAATAATGAAACGTGTTCAATTTGGTTTAAATAATGCAAAAACAGTGTTGGAGGAGAAAGTGCAATATGTGCCATGTAAAAAAGCTAACGTTTAAGTTCCTTGCTCAGAACATGTGAAAGCTGGTGGTTCCTTTTAACATGAGTCTTCAATATTCCCAGTTAAGAAGTTTTAGGTTGTAGTTAATATAGGACTATTTCTCTCTATACCATTTGTATTTCATATAACTTTGACTATTGGATGTTCTTATAGGCACTATAGTATTGCCAGTGTAACAGTATAGCTTCTGTCCCTCTCTTCGCCCCTACCTGGTCTTGAACCAGTGACACATCGACAACAGCCACCCTCGAAGCTTCGTTACCCATCGCTCCACAAAAGCCGCGGCCCTTGCAGAGCAAGGGGAACAACTACTTCAAGGTCTCAGAGCGAGTGACGTCACCGATTTGAAAAGCTATTAACGCACACCCCGCTAACTAGCTAGCCATTACACATTGGTTACACCAGCCTAATCTCGGGAGTTGATAGGCTTGAAACTCATAAACCGCTCAATGCTTGAAGCACAGCGAAGAGCTGCTGGCATATGCAAGAAAGTGCTGTTTGAATGAATGCTTACGACCCAGTCAGACTGCTCTATCAAATATCAAATCATAGAATTAATTATAACATAACACACAGAAATGCGAGCCGTAGGTGATTAATATGGTCAAATCCGGAAACTATCATTTCGAAAAACAAAACGTTTATTCTTTCAGTGAAATATGGAACCGTTCTGTATTTTATCTAACGGGTGGCATTCCTAAGTCTAAATCTTGATATTACATTACAGCATTCATGTTAATACATAATTATGTCCAATTCTGGCAAATTAATTACTGTCTTTGTTATGAAGCAATGGACTTCACACAGTTCGCAACGAGCCAGGCAGATAGTCAGCCTGCCATGCAGTCCCCTCGTGGAGTGCAATGTAATCGGACACAATTGGTGTCCAAAAATATAGATTATCGATTGTTATGAAAACTTCAAATCGGCCCTAATTGATCGCCATTCCGATTAATCGGTCGACCTCTAGTACAGTGGCGTATCCCCATCTCTGCATTGAGGTAAATTTTCAACCCATATCTCGCACCGGCTCCACAGTGTCTTATTAATGTAACCATTGCATTGCGACCCCAGTCCTCCACAGTGTCTTATTAATGTAACCATTGCATTGCGACCCCAGTGCAGCTCAGTGTAAACAAGCGTAACTATAGGTTTGGTATCTTCAGGCAAATTAGCATGCAGCTGTGTGTGTGTGTGTGTGTGTGTGTGTGTGTGTGTGTGTGTGTGTGTGTGTGTGTGTGTGTGTGTGTGTGTGTGGACCAATAAGTCTTGGCTTAACAAAGTGCTAATGGCATACTTAATACATACAACACCCACTTATCAGAAATGTATGCTCTAGCATGAGTGAATGCTATAGTTGTGTAACTGTTTATTTAAAGTCCTCAGTTCTGAAATGCCTGGAGTGACAAGAAGACTGTGGCAAGGAACTTGCGAGACGTGGGTCTGGCATTTGACCCTAACCGTGCCCTCTCAATTAAGACCCTGACCGTGAGTTTATCCTGTCCATCATGGTGATATACTATACATTCACAAGTCATGGCCTAATCACTGAATTGTGATGTATAATTGACATGTCTGCAGTTTGCTACTGTGGAGAGAACTGAAGAAGCTCCCACCCTCAAATTTGTAAGGAAGCCATACGTTCTCAATGGTAAGGAACCATTAATCATTTCTTGTTGAACCTAAATCAACATTTGTTCTTTAATTTATAAATCCTTTTTTTATTGAACCTTTTATTTTACAAGGCAAGTCAGTTAAGAACAAATATATCTTATTTTACAATGACCGCCTTACCTGGGCGACGCTGGGCCAATTGTGCGCCACCCTATGGGACTCCTGATCACGGCCGGTTGTGATACAGCCCGGGATAGAACCAGGGTCTGTAGTGATGCCTCTAGCACTGAGATGCAGTGCCTTAGACCGTTGTGCAACTCGGGTGCCCCTATTAGATTTTATTAGAAGATCTTATCACTTAGACTCATGCATGATAATTTGTTTTCAACAGAACTTGTAGCAGAGGCCAATCTCCCAGAGAAAGACACAGACTTTATCCACAGACTTGATAGAGTACGTGCAGTACATGATCAGGGAACACAGCGAGAACTACGAGGTAAGTACAGCTGATGAGGAAGTACACCTCGCCTAACTTGATTCTCTCTGTACAGTAGTATTTCACAAAGGATGGGCTCGTATTCCTGTAGTTGCAGTGTATTGCCTTTGGGTCATAGCAATAACTACTGTATGTTCTTATGGGTATTGTGAGACCTCATTTTTTTTATTTGTATTTTTTATCCCAACCTAATTTCTGCTTCTGTAGGCTATGGTCAGAGATGAGAAGAACTATTACCAGGACACGCCCTCACAGATCAGGAGGAAAGTGGACCAGTATAAACGCTGCCATCCAGAGAAATACAACACCTTTGTGGAGTTTCTCAAAGGTGGGAAACCTGTTTCCACATAACTGGGCCTGTCTGTGGTGGTCAAAGAGCTTCAATGTAGAGAGAGATCATTACTCTTCATCAGTGGAGGCAGTCTGGGAGTGCTGACTCAGAATTATTTTGTTACTTTGATGGACAGAGGGAGTCATGATGCATTCAGCAACTCTCCTTCAATCAGAATGGATGGTAAATTGTGATTCTAGGAACTGTAAACATTTTAGAAAAAGACCAGACATTTTCAACATGCATAAAATCAAACTTTATTATTTGTTCATACTTCCCATATGTATCCCAAAAATACAGTTACACAAATTCCATACAGTAAGAACATTTAAGACTGCTTTTGTAATGAAGTGAACATGTATATTTGTAATGGCAAATTCCACAGTTAGTGGTGAGACTAAGATTTTTCACTTTAAAAGTGCATGCCAAATGTAAACTAATGATTGAAAAGTTAAACAACCCATACAACTGTGGGAGTTGTTAGATACTTTGGGATTTGGGCAATGAGGCCTGTCATACTTCCCCTGAGTCGGATGAACTCTTGGATACCATTGGTGTCTCTGCGTGTGGTTTAAAGGAAGTTGCTAACCATTGCTTCCATTGTGTTAACGCCAGTTAGCATTGGCTTGTGAAACTACCTCAAATCAAAGTTTATTTGTCACGTGTGCCGAATACAAGAAGTGTAGACCTTAGAGTGAAATGCTTACTTACAGGCTCTAACCAATAGTGCAAAAAAGCTATTAGGTGAACAATAGGTAGACACAGATGCATAAATGGTATCCACAAGTTCATTTAACTCTGGGGAAGTATATAACAGGCCTCACTGCCTAAATCCCTAAATATCTCTAACAATTCACTAGGAATTTTATAAAAACCCATTTACTTGAACAGTGCAGATGCAAAGTTTGATAGACGTTTTTGTTCACTTGTCTGGAAATTGTTTAAAGTAGTCCTTGTGTATGTACGGTTCAACTTTGCAGTCATTTTTGTTTGGCATACATTTAAGTGGAAAACCTTTGTCTCGGCATCACTCTTAACGTGGAATTTCCCTAAGCCGTTAATGCATTTCCTTTTTTGAATAACATAAGATAAACATAGCATCGTTTGTGCAAAAGGTTAGAATGTCACTGCAAAAACAAAATGAAAAATAAGATATTGGAGTTCGTTAAATCTTTAAAGCAGCATAAATATTACAACTGAATACAACAGAAATGAAACATGCTCTAGATTATCAAGAAACAATGGCGATATCAAGGAGTAGGGATGGACACGGTTAATTGAATATCAGAACGGAAGTTAGAATACTATGTGTGTACATTTTTGAAGAGGGGGAAAATAATGACATTAAAAAGCTTTGTTTAAATGCAATTATCCATGTGACATTGTTACACCATGACATTTGAATTTTTTTATTTAATATAACTAAACTTCTGAATAAAGTTTGACAGTGTGAGCTACTGCTGCTTCAAACATATTGTGGCTGACAGAACATGGTAGCTTATAGTTTGTTGTGCACTGTAAACGTAGCCAACAGTTGATGCACAAAGTAATTGTTTCATTTAAGCTCATTTTCTCATGTTTCTTTTGACATGAAAAAGCATTTTATTTTCATAGCGCATTTTGCCTTCCAGTCAGCCATGACATCGGTAGCCTATGCTATTTTCCCCACTTCAAATAGTGATAACAGGTTCCACAAGGCGTGACACAGATCAATGCAAAACACTCACCATAACCTTTTTTTGAACAATCTATTATATCATGTTGAACATCACTTACAGTGGGGCAAAAAGGTATTTAGTCAGCCACCAATTGTGCAAGTTCTCCCACTTAAAAAGATGAGGCCTGTAATTTATCATAGGTACACTTCAACTATGGCAGGTAAAATGAGGAAAAAAAATCCAGAAAATCATATTGTAGGATTTTTAATTTATTTATTTGGAAAATATGGTGGAAAATAAGTATTTGGTCATTAACAAAAGTTAATCTCAATACTTTGTTATATACCCTTTGTTGGCAATGACAGGTCAAATGTTTTCTGTAAGTCTTCACACACTGTTGTTGGTATTTTGGCCCATTCCTCCATGCAGATCTCCTCTAGAGCAGTGATGCTTTGGGGCTGTTGCTGGGCAACAAGGACTTTCAACTCCCTCCAAAGATTTTCTATGGGGTTGAGATCTGGAGACTGGCTAGGCCACTCCAGGACCTTGAAATGCTTCTTACGAAGCCACTCCTTTGTTGCCTGGGTGGTGTGTTTGGGATCATTGTCATGCTGAAAGACCCAGCCACGTTTCATATTCAATGCCCTTGCTGATGGTAGGCTTTGTTACTTTGGTCCCAGCTCTCTGCAGGTCATTCACTAGGTCTCCACGTGTGGTTCTGGGATTTTTGCTCACCGTTCTTGTGATCATTTTGACCCCACGGGGTGCGATCTTGCGTGGAGCCCCAGATCTAGGGAGATTATCAGTTGTCTTGTATGTCTTCCATTTACCTAATAATTGCTCCCACAGTTGATTTCTTTAAACCAAGCTGCTTACCTATTGCAGGTCTACAATTTTGTTTCTGGTGTCCTTTGACAGCTCTTTGGTCTTGGCCATAGTAGAGTTTGGAGTGTGACTGTTTGAGGTTGTGGACAGGTGTCTTTTATACTGATAAAAAGTTCAAACAGGTACCATTAATACAGGTAACGAGTGGAGGACAGAGGAGCCTCTTAAAGAAGTTGTTACAGACCTGTGAGAGCCAGAAATCTTGCTTGTTTGTAGGTGACCAAATACTTATTTTCCACCATAATTTGCAAATAAATTCATAAAAAAATCCTACAATGTGATTTTCTGGATTTGTTTTCTTCTCATTTTGTCTGTCATAGTTGAAGTGTACCTATGATAAATTACAGGCCTCATCTTTTTTTAAGTGGGAGAACTTGCACAACTGGTGGCTGACTAAATACTTTTTTTGCCCCACTGTATTTCACTGTTGCTGACTGCTAGCCAAAAAACAACTGACCACTGCCAGCTGTTGTGGTACCTGAATTTGCTTCATTCTGATTGGTCCAGAGATTCAAGAGCAACTTTTTGGGGTGAGGGGAATTGACAATCTGGAGATCTGGGAAAAAAATGCAGGATTATTCATATAGTGTATTAATGTCATATGCCCATCCCTATCAAGGAGGGGTTTTCCTCATCTAAATATGTTTGTGCACATCAGGTTTGAATAGACAAGTTGGAAATATCACATTCACAAGATTATACGGTGTACAGTATTTTGTATAGTGACTAGATTTACTGTCTCGGAAAACTATGTTTTCAACAAATGGGAAATGTCTCCAATCTAGCACTTGGTACATTGGATAAATTTGGTGAGATGTTGGACATGATATTCCATTAGGCTGACCAATAACCCTGAGCATTGCAGTTAAGAACCTTTTTAAAATAGTGTTTTATCAAGGCGGTCGGGAAACTGCATTCAGATGTCTGGAGTTGGCTTGTAGTGAAAATACCAACACATTAGCTGACCTATTTCAGTATGCTAGTCCTATCTGTTCTCGTCAATTATTTACAATCTCATTTCGGGGAGCAACCAAGTGCTTAATTGATGACTATTAAAGCATCTGGAATACCACACTGAGTACATACTATTGCCACTATTACGTTACTGTATCTGCTAAACTGAGCAGGTTGTATTCAAACTAACCTACATTGGCACCGAGTTGGAAAAAAAACAAGTCCGCAAAGTCAATTCTACATGTCAGATAAGGACTGCTCAGCAAAACGGCTTCCTGTTTAACCACAATACAAGGATATATAAGCCTACCTAAAGATTTGTTTCCTCCTTAGTAGTTTATGTATTGATTTGATGGGTCAGAGATGGCAAGGAAAATTGTCCTTCCCCCAACTGGGTCCTTAAAGGGCCTGATTTCTTTAAATTGTGGGTAACGTTATAATTTTAACAATCACATTTCAGTTTAACAGTCAAACGAAACATCAGGTGGTGCCACTGCAGTAGAAACATGGAATTACTGGTCATTGATAAGGTTTAAGATAAGATTAAAAGGTATGTTTTGAATAAAAGCGGGCTACAAAACTGCTTCCTATAAGTGAAAACATGCACATTAAAAAAAATTCCAACGTAGAGCATGAATTTCTCAGAACAAGTCATCTTAAAAACTGCACTCAGTTTACACCTATTAACATGGACTTGACTGCATCTTACCTACAATGAAATGTAACACAATCAAATGACTCATTTAAAGAGGATAAAATGCCATTTTGTGATTGACTGAATTGAGACTAGCTGACATGACATTGCCACAATAAGGAGCATTGAAGCTGTATTGTATTGACACTTATGCTACAATAAATGTAACAAGCTTCATGATTTGTAGCTAGATGCATGATCTACACTGAGTATACAAACCATTAAGAAAACCTTTTTCCATGACAGACTGTCACCTGTTAAATCCACTTCAGTGTAGATGCAGGGAAGGAGACGGGATTAATGATTTTTAAGCCTTGAGACAGATTGTGTATGTGTGCCAATCAGAGGATGAATGGGCAAGACAAAATATTTAAGTGCCTTTTGAATGGAGTATAGTAGTAGGTACCAGACGCACCGGTTTGAGTGTCAAGAACTGCAACATTGGGTTTTTTCACGCTCAAGTTTGCCATGTTGATGGTGTTCCTAATGTTTGGTATACTTTGTGTATATTGTTACTATTTAAGTGATTTAATGAAGTCCCTGACTCCCAGAGGGCCCTGAAGGATCTTCTCTAGTTCATAAGTATTCACACGCAGTCATTGCTACTTGTACTTACACACGGGCTCACCCATGGGCCTCTCCCCATCCCACCTGCATGGTCAACCCCCAGTTCAACTCATCCTGTCCTAGGGAATCAAACGAGCTGTAGGATCAGGTCTTGGAAGGCCTGCAGATTGCGGGAGACAATCAGGCCGTCTGAGCCCAGCTGGGCAGCCAGGAGGAACAACCTCCTATCGTCAGCCACCGCCCCCAGAGACAGGGCCTCATGGAGCTCCGACACACTCATGGCGTTGTGCTTGTCCTGGGGGGGGAAGAAGACACACAGGACGGACAGTGAAGTCTACTGCCGAGTCACTCTGGGTTTAATGAGCCTCTGTTGAAATTACTAAATTGTAAATAAGAGTTTGACAATCTAAGCATTGATGTATTTACAACACTGGTCATGACAGGCGTAATATCACATTTATAACAGTATTACAAATTCTTTATAAACACAGCTCAAGTGATGTGTAGCTAACATGTACACACTAGAGAACATACATTTATCCATGTCCAAGACACGTTGCCCACAGTAGGAACAACAAACGTGTTTCTATAGCAATGGAATAAGATTCCATTCGTTAGGTTGTCTGCCCAAAGACAGTATACGACAGCTCAATAGTCAAGGTCACCTGTTTGTTTCCCAGGACCACCACAGGAAGTTGTGAATCCAGTCTGAGTAGGCGATGCAGCTCAGCCTTGGCCTGTGGGAGACGTTTTCTGTCAGAGGAGTCAACCACGTACACCAGGACATGCGTCTTCCTCAGGTACTCGGTCCAGTACGTACGCAAATCCGCACCCCCTCCAACTAGAATACAGCAGACATAGGTAGGCTGGTTACTTGAGTGTTGCTAGGCAAAAAGGTAGATGTATGAACTTGTGTTGTATACCTTGTTTGTCACACTACAAAAGGGCTAAATTAATTATTCCACTGAAGAAAAGGTAAATGGTGTGTGTTGTCCAAACGTATGACTGAGTCTAAGCAAAGGCACATGATTATAATGCTTTTGGTAAGGCCACTGGTATTTCAAGGGCCAAACTGATAGCTTAAAATGTGACGTATTTTAAGGTCATAGAACCCCCTTAAAGCACTCTGCATGGAGTCTTACAGGCCAGTTGAATTGCACTGCAAGCATATGCAGGATTCTGGTGGTGTGCAAACTGCACAGCTTACTCTCAAGGAAATCCAGCTGACAGGCAGGGGCACTGAGGCTCATAAAGTTGAAGCCCCTGGTGGGGCGGCAGTGCCCTCTCTTGCCCCCGTCTCCAGCTGTCAGCCCCTGCAGGATACTGCTCTTCCCAGCACCGTCTAGGCCAAGGACAAGCACCTGGCGCTTTCCACGCTCCTCGTGCTCCTGCTCAACACACACAGCAGGAGGTCATCAGAACACCTGTTCTCAACATCAGCAACATGAAGTTACCTTATCCCATGTTACTTTTTTCTCAAGTTACAGGTATAGATAATTGTTACTCCTGTAAAGTGACAGACTGCAATATGTTTTGTTTACATACAACAGCATTTTCACCATCTATCCCTGTAGGATTAACGGTGCACTATAGATAATGCTGCAATCACTTGCATTTTTGTGTGCAAAGCAGCTAGCAGCCTCTGTGACCCCCAAATCCCCAATAAGCTGTCTACTTGGCCCACAATAACTGCATAAGCTCTTTGACCACTATGTAATGTTGTAATGAAACAATTGTAGTTTCTACAAATGTTAGTTAAATCAGCTCAAAACCATCTCATTGGTTTGTGAGTAGCACTCTGTAGGCGAGTGACACAGTAACTGTAGCCTTATCTTGTCTCCTTGATTTAATGAATACCTTTGAAGCTCCTGAAAATCTTATTCGACAATTTCAGGTAATGTCCTATGTCCCTATAGGCTATATTCAGAGGAAATGTTTCTATAGGCAATTATTATTATGATAGTGATACTACTTTGGAATGATTTGAATATATAAAACAACAATTTCCTTCAACATGAAAATGACTATATTTTCTTGTTGCTCTCTTGGACCCTAAACCTGAATGATTCCCATTATGTGCGTCAATCGTTATCACAACCCATTATCATCTCCACCACCATGCAGTCAGATTGTCAATTCGATGCCACTGGCGCCTATAGAACTTTCACTGCTCTGGCACATAAAGAATCCGGCGATAAACCTTGAAAACTGTGCGTCTGGCCCACCGATGGCAACAGAGTCATAAACTTATGCCGACTGAACATTCCTAGATGGCAGAGAATAACAGTGTACCTCTTTTATCATGTAATATTCCGCTTCGGGAGACCATATTCGCCTTCTGTAGAAATAATTCAAGGCGATAAACAGCGCGGACCCGAAGGCAGCCACCGCTGCGGTGAGGGCGATGGATATGTGCCGAAGCAGAACCATGTGGCACTGCTTGAACGCCGTATAATGTCGTCTTCCTGGACACAGCAACCAAGAGCCAACGATGAACTGACCGAATGATTTCCACTGTAACCAGTGCACGTGATATCTCTTCCTTGTTTGTGTTGAAAAGAGCCCCGCCAGCGCCTTGTACCCTTCAATCCTTTGGATTCGTGACGGCAGTGTATGGGCTGGGCAACTGCTACTTGTGTGATGTGGATGAAGCCTCTGAGTTTCAATAATGTAATTGCAAAAGGGTATGTCGGTTCCCTTTTTTTTTAATGTTGCTAAATATTTGTGCCAAAATATTTCACATAAAGTGCATTGTACTACACATATTTTGTTTAACTTCGGACTGGAATTTATAATATTTAACGGCCTATAATGAATAAGACATTTCCAGTTGTGTTTGAAATGATTAAAATAAATATTTGTAACCTAGAGTGAACAGTGTCAAAAACTGTCCATGGGAGGGCGTCGTGCACTTGTCTCAGAAGTTTGCCTCATGAAGTAGGACTAACAAACACAAAGCAACATTTATCACCAAGCATGGTATTTAATTGTCTCGTGTGTGTCCGTCATTTATGACGTAAGCGTTACACATTATTGCACATTTAAAACCAGAAAAAAAACATTAATATTGTAGGAAACATTTGGTAGAATAAAATGTATGGCACAGGGCAGAGAAACACCTGTATGACGTCATTCAACAGCATCGCGAGCCTTCACGACCGACCGCGGCAAGCAGTACTCTGGAGGAGAGACTGCTGCCCCTTTAAGTAACAAACGATTACAAGTAAACAACTTCAATGAGGATTTATTGGCATTTTGCAGGAACATTTACCGTGAATGTGAAGATAACTGCATCTCAATTCTGTGGAACGGGGTAATTTTTGGTTAGCGCACGAGAGGGTTACTTGCTAGCTGACTGGTTAGCATCGTTCTCGCTAACTAAACATGGTGGCCAGTGAACGAAAAGAGCTCTAAAATATTTAAGAAAAGCTTAATGTTGAATGGTGAGACATTGTTGTAACCTTTTTACACATACTAAAAATCTTGGCTGGATTTGCAGACTTCAAATGCACTTTTCGGTTAATCTGAATATCCCAAAAGGAGTCAAGCTGCCCCGACATAATTGCCATGCATTGGACAACCCGTTTGAAAAGTTATAATTAACGTTACGTTTTCGTTATGTTCTACAATGTATTATATATAGACTAACACAAACCTTGAACAACGATTTCAAATGCACATTAGGATTTCTCTCGTGGAACACCACTCTCTCAATTCCAATGTGACCATGGTTGTAACATTGTTACTGAGCTGAGATAACGGCTACAAAATAACCTTTTTATTCTGCAGAGAAATCATTTGCTCATCTGTACTGGAAATATTGTTTCATTAAGGAAATTACCACTGTTTGGCAAACATTTCTACTCGTACTGAGAACATGCACTGCGAGACGTTATGGATTATCACGTAGTCCGACACGCACACAATCCAGAATTTGGGAATTGGAACCAAGTGATGGTTTTCGGATTTGGGATTTTAAGATGCTTCACACAAGACATTGTTTACCTTCAATAGAATTTAGAGGACTTGCAGAGAAAATTACATGGAGACTCGTCTGACATGCCAAGGAAGGAGTTACCACTACCAGAGGGTTGGGAAGAAGCCCGGGATTTTGACGGGAAAGTCTACTTTATCGACCACATCAAACACGCTACTAGTTGGATTGATCCAAGAGACAGGTATGGTATTATATTGGGGGGGGGGGGGGGGTTTCTCAAACCGTTGATGTACAGGTATTTTGGTGAGTTTATCCACTGTTGCTTGATGGAACAGAGATGGACAGTATTTATGTTACATGTTTTTGAACTAAGTATTTCAATTACTTTAGAGTATTTTGTGTAATTTGTATTTCACTGGCCTGAATGCAATGCATTTTGTATTAAATTACACAATTTCAAAATACTTTTCTATACCATTTTTATAGCAGCTATCACCCCAAATTTACTCCATTGGTGTCAAGTGTGATGACACTATGTTGTGATAAAAGCATCTGCTATATATATCACAAATGTTATGTGAAAATGAACACTTGCAAAGCACACTGGATATTATTCTAATGATCTTTGTCCCCAAACAAGGCCACATTTTATTACAATACAAATTATTCGGACAATACACCTTTGTGCCAATTTTGATTACATTTGGTTTAGTGGGTATTAACGGAACATAGAGTGGACCCCATTTACAGTACAAAGCATGCAGTGCTTAGAAGGACGTCACGAGAGGGAAATGAATTTGTACAGAAACACACTCAACCATAGACTGGAACTAATATCATTTTACCAGTTGAGTCCCCCCAGACTTTGACACAAAATCTCTTTAAAAGCTTAATTCTGGAATGCTTGAGATTATGGGAGTTTTTATGGTTTTATTATGCTTTGTTTTAGGATAAGGATAGGCTTTAATATTATATTGCAAGATTTGAAAATAGGCTTTGTGTCAAAAGCCAGTCCTGTTTTCCCTTGGTTGCCGTCATTATTGCAGTCCTCATTATAAGACCAAGAACATGACAGACACAAGGCCACCAATCTGCCCACCTCCCTGGTGAATTGCCACAGGTTGGCTTGGTAGAAGCAAGAACAAGATGGCAAGAACAAACCTTTAACAGACATTCCTAAAACGCACAGCTGAGGAGGGTTGAGCACAGAGGCTGGTAAAGTAAAGACTGATGATTTAAAATCCCTTTCACTGCTTGCCAAGGTGCACAGGATCAAAATGCAGCATGAGGCCCTGAAAACTTGCAACTAGCATGTGGAAACCAGTGTCAGTACCAGAATGGATTCATGTATAACCTCTCCATTTCTGGAGTCATGCATGCATTTCTTTACAACAATGACAACAATGGGAGGCGAGGGGTTAAGTCAAGTGAGGAACATAGACCCTTTACAGTGACAGGCTGTCTACTGTACTTCATAGGCCCATCTCCTAAACTGTTCACTGGTCTGTTGGGGCACAGCAGAATGACGCCAGCCCAGAATACTAAAACTGAGATGAGCCAGTCATTCTCAAATTAGTGGACTCGGACTGAAATAACCTGACATCCATACTGGCCCAAAACTGTCATTGGACTTTCACATCTCTTTCCACTGCAGTTAAGCACTAGGACATTACTGTAGCCTTGCTAAGAAACAGCTGATGCAGAGTTATGTTTTTATTTTATGTTTACCTTTATTTAACTAGTCAAGTCAGTTAAGAACACATTCTTATTTTCAATGATGGCCTAGGATCCACAGCCTAGGAAGACAGCCTAGCATCCTAGGAACAGCGGGTTAACTGCCTTGTTCAGAGGCAGAACAACATTTTTTTTTTACCTTGTCAGTTTGGGGATTCGATCTTGCAATCTTTCAGTTACAAGACCAACGCTCTAACCACTAGGCTACCTGCTGCCTCCTGATCATGATAATGAATTCCCATTAGACTGGGCAGCCCTATTGGTGGAAAATGTGCTGCCTCAAACTCATTTTTATTGGCTGGACCTAGCTACCCAGTGGGTGGTTCTGGCTCCCAATATACTAATTTCCTTATATGAACTGTAACTCAGTGAAATCTTTCTAAATGTTGTATGTTGCGTTTTATATATTTTTTTCAGTATGCATGCATACATGCATCTAATGAGCCCCTGCCATGTCAGTATCTCTTGGCTGCATTCGCATACCTCAGCCAGCCATATTGTTTATCCACCCTCATGGTGACGCACCCAACCCATTCTGTCAGGTGAATGGAATGTTATCTCCCAGATACTGAGCCGTTGCCAGGGGGGAGCTGAAGCAACTAGCAGCTCTACTTTATTGTTGGACCTTGAGCGCTATGAAATGTAGGTTGGAGCCTCATAAATTTGACTTGAGGAATGTATAGTGCTTTGACTGAAAGTCTCTGACTCAGTTATGCTCCCGCATGTTTGCATTCGGCTGCACGCTTTGTTGCTTTGCGTTAGGGCATGGGCCAGGGTGTTTGACTTTGTTTGCGAACCTGCCTATTGTTTTTCACCACCGACATTCACTCAACTAACTTGTAATACTGCTGCTCACCAGGAAATGCCAGACCCCGGTCTTTGTGTGAAACACTTAGCTAGAGGTTAAACCTGTAGAATCATCAACTAGGGCCTCAGAAAGCCGCTCTCGCTATATAGGCCCACAACCAGTATTGTAAGGATCTCACACAGTTCAACAAAAATAGAATGTTGATCAACCCTGCCCTCCAGGGGAGTGCTTTCCTAATGTGTGGTTATGGCTGGTCTTTCCTGGATCACACAGGTTATGGATAACGCTGTAAAGAAACATAATTTATTTTATCTTGTGGTTCACAAAAGACAATTATAGTAGTCTTAGGTGTGTCACTCACTACCTAAAAATGTGTTATTTAAGATTCTTCACCGTCTGAAGAGATGAAGAGATGTCTAGCCTGGTGTCGTCCTCTTCAGACAGACTGGAAGAGGTCTTGCATTCCAATGAACAACCAGTGAGTGCCTCACGCTATGCTCTGGGCCTAATTAAAGCCCTCTGGTTTGTCGAATGAGACAGTGAGTCAGCTGTACTCGTAGGGAAATGATGATGAGTTGGGCCATCAGCTCAGAGTGATTTAAGGGTTGGATTTGCAGGGGTGAGAGGACAGCTACAGTGGAATTAATCAAATAATATGATGCGCACACGGTCTCTCAAAGGACCCTGCAGCAGCAGCCAGCTTTTGGGGGATATGTGTTTGTTTTCAACAAAGCCTTTTCCTCTGAGAGATACATTTAGAACGGGGCTAAGGGGGTCTTTGCAGGCCCTTTTTAATTATTCATAAAGTGAAAAAGGAACCTGTTCGGTTTCACCCTGAACAAAAGGCTCTGTGAGGATGGTAATATCTTCAGTCTGCAGAAAAGAGTTTCCAAAGGCTTCCAAAAGGGTTCTTCGGATGTCGCCATAGGAGAACACTTTTGGGTTCCAGGGAGAACCCTCTTGTGGAAGGGTTCTACCTGGAACCAAAAGGGTTCTACCTAAGGGGACAGCCGAATAACCCCTTTAGGTTCTAGATAACACCTATTTTCCTAAAAGTGTACATGCCGGCTTTGTCGCTGATAACTCTGTCAAAAATGTTAACATTAGCATAATTTGTATTCTGTCCTTTAGCACAGGGTTTTATATTATAGGAGCTATGCGAATAATTAGGATTCAATTGTGATCCTGGTTGTGCCAAGTTAGAGCAGCATGGAAAAGACAATCGTAGCCTATCCAAATCAGCTAATGTAAAGACCCAGAGAGGCTGATTTTTGGACCGTTACTCAGCAAATAGGCCCCTTCACTTTTTTAGTTAGCACATTGGTCCTGTTGGTGAGTGCTTTGAGGTGCTTTGTGTGTGGTGGCCACTGAGGTCCTCCTGGATCTCCTGTGATCCAGAACTCTGGCCTTGTGTTGGAAGGCCTGGATTGGTTGCCTCAGAAACCTCCAGGCGATGTGTTAACGCTACTTGTGGAATGCCAGGCCCCAGCTTCCGGCTATTGTGCTTTGCAAGCCAGAGGTGAATAGCGACCCATTCTAACTAGACCCCCCCCCTATTAGAGAGGGACACACACACACAGCAATGGTGGTAGCCCCCCCCCCCCCCCCCCGTGACAACCAAATTATCTATCTTGACATATACTCTGGATGGCCCACTATCTTGGCATGGTCATCCTGATTTTACTTTTGCTGTGACACCTCTCTAATTTTTACCATCAGTTGACTGTTTATTGTGTGTGATTTTTCAGGCAGACTAAACCTCTGACATTTGCTGACTGCATTGGAGATGAGCTGCCTGTGGGTTGGGAGGAGGCCTACGACCCCAATGTCGGGGCCTACTATGTGGATCATAACACAAGTGAGTCCAGATCTACAATATTCCATAACTAAAGCTTCCTGCACCCATATTCATCACACATTTGTGGGAAAAACATGACCGGTCAAATCATGATCCAAAATTGTGATTAGCAAAAAATATTATCACATCCATTCTTGTTTCTTATGTTCTGTCTCCCTGTCCTCTCCAATTGATCCGTCTTTCCTCATCCCCTTCTCTTCCCCCATCAGAGAGCACTCAGCTGGAGGACCCGCGGGCCCAGTGGCAGCGGGAGCAGGAGTTCATGCTGCGGGAATACCTGGACGTGGCCAAGGACGCGCTGAGTGCTCAGAAGGAGATTTACCAGGTGAAGGAGCAGCGACTGCGCCTGGCCCAGCAAGAGTACCTCCAGCTCAACAACGCCTGGAGGGACAGGTCCACCTCCCAGACCAGCTGTAAGGACCGGGACAAGCCAGGGGAGACAGGGTTATTGGGTGACCGAAGGGGCTAGGTGGCAATGTGGAAGAGAACTAGGGTGGTAGGGGTAGTCTTTTATAAGACCAGTCTTTTAGTCTTCTGAGTGATGCAAAGCATTTGACATTTCTGTTGGGTAGGTGCAAATAAATTTGATCATAGAATTGCAGCTCATCATAGTTTACTCAAGTTGTCAGTTATAAAACATTTAAAATAAACTTTTAATACACGCTACAATACTTAACTTGACTCCATTCCTAAGCCTAATCCTCTGTTGTTCCTCAGACTTGAAGTGGTGATTTAAAGTACTTTGATAATACGTAGGGAATTGATGAGAAGGGCCTTGAAGTTGAATAAAGCAATGTAGTGGATTAGATAACGCCCTGGCTCACCCTCTCATCTTATCTCCCGCAGTGAATTCCAGATCATCCTCCAGCAGTAAATATGACCCAGAAATCCTCAAAGCCGAGATTGTCACTTCCAAAAGTAGGGTAAGAAACCACTCTTTCAAGTTTGTCACGTTCACAAGTACAATGAAATGCCTTTGTTGCATGCGCTTTCCCAACAATGCAGTAATCAATATCAGTAGTACTATAAAACATTTTTGTAAGCAGTACAAAAACACTGTTTTTTTACACCGTCTCTGTACTTTTTTTATGGCCTGCATTACTTGTGTTCAGTCACATTAGGAATGGATGTGTATACCCATATGTTCTTAAGTCTTCTGTTGGGGCTGAATTCTCATCCCTAAGCAGACATTAGTGCATGAAATAGGCTTAGTCCAACGGGCTGTTGCTAAGTGACTGAGTGTCCAACTCTCTTTCTCATTGTAAAGGAGGAATGTGTGTAAGTGACATCTTTGTCTGAGAACTGCACCCAGGCCTGCATCCCAAATGCCACTTTATTCCCTATATAGTGTACTACTTTTGACCAGGGACCATAGGACTCTGGTCAAAAGCAGTGTACTACATAGGGTACAATTTTGGGACGCTTCCCAGAGCTGCCAGTTGGTGTTGCGTAACAGTAATACACTGTTGGATTATTTGTCGATTCCCCCCCCACATTTCATAAAAGTACAATAAGCAAATGTTTTGTTTTAATCATATCATATTTAATCATATTAGATACGATCAGGTGCATTATCAGTTATATCCTAATTATTTTTCTGCAAGGAACAAACACGATCGGTTCTATTTGAATCAGCTGTTCCCAAATATAGCCAAATAATCAATTGTATTGCAACTGGACATTTTTTATTTCAGTAAATGTATACTGTGTGTTTCTCTCAGGTGACTATGCTGAATAGAATATGATCATATTCCCAGTAATCAATAGTATTTTGACCTGGACATTTTTCATTTCAGTGAAATAACTATAGTCCTGTGTGTTTGTCTCCTTTAGGTGAATAAGCTGAAGAGAGACCTAGCCTGCATGAAACAAGAGTTGCAGTACAAAGAGCAGGGCTTTGAAACGCTGAAAGAGTAAGTGCAACCCAACCTCGTTACACAATCACACTTCATAGTAGTAGGCTTCTGCTTTTTCCATACAGTTGCAGAAAAATTCCAGTTGTCAACACATCAACAACCTCGAGGCCCTCACATCTCACTATAGTCGAAATGGCAACTCGCTGCCATTTACATAGACAGTGATTCCAATTGTAATTTCAAGCATGACCTTCAAAAGGGTCAAATATCCCTATTTTTGCATGCGAAACACAATTCTCTTGGAGTGCCTGATGTGTTTGCTTCTACAATGTGTCTTGTGGAAAAAGCTGTGTCCTGGCTCATTTCTGTGATGTTTGTTTTTGTAAATCAATGACAAGATACATAGTGGTTCTATTGGATTCCAATCCATTCTTCTGTGACCTTCATTTGATATCAAAGACATTTACCAACCCTCATGAAACAACAATAATATACTAACACACTAACATCCTATGTCAGTCCTAAACTCTCCTTTCCCAAAGAAAATACCTTAGGATCTTTATAACATAAGACTGAAATAGAATAAGAGGATCTATTCTAACAGCCAGGTGGAAAAGGCTTACAGAGGCTTCATTTGTTCTAGTTCTCCTTGGCCTGTAATGGAGGAGTGCTGCTCCCCTCCCTCGCATGCACCCTCCCGCCCTCCTTTGCTCTTGTAAGAATGTGGAAAGACCTGTTGTTCTGCTGCACACATGACTTGCTGATGACTGGCTTTACATATATGCTGCTGCCGCCATTAATGGATGGTCTCTCTCCCTGTGTCGCTGACGGGCTCTTTCCTCTCCCTCTACACCTGTGGCCCTTTAAATCCAGTTTGACTCCTGTAATTGATCCATAGTTTCTTATTGGTCACTCCTGACTAGATTAGATCAGGATGGTTTGAAAGTGGCACAGTAGGATTATCATAATGAAAATGAAACGTGTTTTTGTAAACAACATCCCTCTTCAACAAACTATAGAATAATAATCTGAGAGCAAAAATGTACAACTCAGATAGTACACCTGAAGATGTGCTATTTCAAGACTGTTTAATAAGTCACTCTCTGATTTGTTTCCACCGTGTGCCTCCCTCCAGGATCAACCACAAGGTGTCCAGCGTGCCTTACGGTGTCAAGCTTCACGATGAGCAGGCCACCCTGAACGAGGTCAAGTCCATCCGGGACGCCATCAGCTCCGGGGAGAAGGAGAAACAGGAGCTCATGCAGGTAAGCAGGGACGGTACCACCTGTATATAGCCACCACTACTGTTATTTTCACTAATTTCTTTCTTTACCAGTCTATTGTTTACCTAATACCTTTTTTATTTTTTTTATTTAAACTGCACTGTTGGTTAGGGCTTGTAAGTAAGCATTTCACTATAAGGTCTACACGTGTTGTATTTGCTGCACGTGACAAATAAACATTGATTTGATGGGAGGAGTGGGGGATGAGGGAGGGAGAGGGGTTGGTGAATGGATAAGATGGGATGTCGGTCAGGTGTTGTGTGCAGAGAGAAACCCAGCAAAAAAAGAAACGTCCCCTTTTCAGGACCCTGGCCAAAGATAATTCGTAAAGATCCAAATAACTTCACAGTTTCCCATGCTTGTTCAATGAACTATAAACAATGAATGAACATGCACCTGTGGAACGGTCGTTAAGACACAAACAGCTTACAGACGGTAGGCAATTAAGGTCACAGTTATGAAAACTTAGGACACTGAAGAGGCTTTTCTACTGACTCTGAAAAACATCAAAAGAATGATGCCCAGGGTCCCTGCTCATCTGTGTGAATGTGCCTTAGGCATGCTGCAAGGAGGCATGAGGACTGCAGATGTGGCCAGGGCAATAAATTGCAATGTCCGTACTGTGAGACGCCTAAGACGGCACTACAGGACGGACAGCTGATCGTCCTCAGTGGCAGACCACGTGTAACAACACCGGAACAGGATCGGTACGTCTAAACATCACACCTGCGGGACGGGTACAGGATGGCAGCAATGACTGCCCGAGTTACACCAGGAACGCACAATCTCTCAGTCTCTGGTAGACGGATACCTCTTCATCTCACACTGCTCAGTTTTCCCTCCGCTGGGGCATCACCCTCCCTCTTTTCCTCTGTCCCCTGCAACTTCTCCGTCTCCCCCTGCGTCCCCTCGGCAGACGAACAGACTCATACATATTCCTGCCATGACTTTGCTGCTCAGTCAATGATGCACCAGCAGGCTGAGACTTAGAAGCTGAGACAGAGGAGTGTGTGGGTGGTATTCGCCTGCCTACTACATGCTCCCAGCTCCGCTTAGGAAATGTGGGGTGAGACGTGTGTGTGTATATATATATACACACACACATGCCCCGTTTTTAATCTTGGTGGCAGCAGCTGTAGAAAACAACAAAGTGTTTGTTAGTAGGGGCTGGGTTGTGTTTAATAATGCATAGCCCCTATGATCCCCCTGGGATAGCCCCCCCCCACTGGGATGCCTCACCTCCCTAGCCTTCTGCCACTGACAGTTCAGTTGTATGTGTGTTGGCTTTGCAGTGTCTGTCTGACTGCAGTGTGTGAGTACGTTTACATGATCATATAATTAGGTAATAAACTGATTGTGGCAGTAGACGAATTATGGCATTAGTCATGTAAACACCTTACTTTGCTTATCTTAATCGGCGTATGGTCATATTTTAAGTAAGCATATGCAGATTAAAACACCTGATTTTCTGAGCAATCTTTCAAACGCCTTAATCAGCGTGAAAGCGGTGTATTTGATCTGCACATGTTCTAGCACGAACTTCCTCCTTTTGCACGACCAACGTGATTTCAGAAGAACAAAGTGTGCATCTATAGAAATTGGTTTCACATATAAACTTTACACTACATGGCCTAAAGTATGTGGAAACCCCTTCAAATTATTGGATTCTGTTATTTCAGCCACATCCCTTACTGACAAGTGTAAAAAAAAAAAAAAATTGAGCACACAGCCATGAAATCCTCATAGACAAACATTGTCAGTAGAATGGCCTGTACCGAAGAGCTCAGTGGCTTTCAACGTGGCATCGTCATAGGATGCCACCTTTCCAACAAGTCATTTGGTCAAATTTCTGCCCAGCTAGAGCTACCCTGGTCAACTGTAAGTGCTGTTATTGTGAAGTGGAAACGGCTAGGAGCGGGACCTCCAAATGCTGAAGCGCAAAGCGCGTAAAAATCTTCTGTCCTCTGCAACACTCCCTACTGAGTTCCAAACTGCATCTGGAAGCAACGTCAGTAGAAGAACTGTTCATCGGGAGCTTCATGAAATGGGTTTCCATGCGGAATGCCAAGTGTCGGCTGGAATTGTGTAAAGCTCCGTTGGCCTCTGGAGCAGTGGAAACACGTTCTCTGAAGTGATTAATTACGCTCCACCATCTGCCAGTCCGACGGACGAATCTGGGTTTGGCGGATGCCAGGAGAACACTACCTGCCCGAAATGCATAGTGCCAACTGTAAAGTTTGGTGGAGGAGGAATAATGCTCTGGGGCTGTTTTTCATGCTTAGTTCCAGTGAAGGGAAATCTAGACGATTCTGTGCTTCCAACTTTGTGGCAATAGTTTGGGGAAGGCCCTTTCCTATTTCAGCATGACCGTACCCCTGTGCACAAAGCGAGATGAATAAAGAAATGGTTTGTCGAGATCTGTGTGGAAGAACTTGACTGGCTTGCACAGAGCCCTGGCCTCAACCCCATCAAACACCTTTGGGATGAAATGGAGTTTCGACTGCGAGCCTGGCCTACTCGCCCAACATCAGTGCCCGACCTCACTATGCTTTTGTGGCTGTGTGGAAGCAAGTCCCCACAGCAATGTTCCAATATCTAGTGGAAAGCCTTCCTAGAAGAGTGGAGGCTGTTACGCAGCAAATGGGGGACCAACTACATATTCATGTCCATGATTTTGGATTGAGATGTTTGTCGAGCAGGTGTCCACATACGTCTGGTGATGTAGAGCATACGTTACCTTCGGAAAGTATTCAGACCCCTTTACTTTTCAACATTTTGTTTGTTACAGCCTTATTCTAAAATGGATTTAAATGTTTTTCCTCAGCAATCTACACACAATACCCTATAATGACTAAGCAAAAACTGGTTTGTATATATTTTGCAAATGTCAAAAAAAAATAAACATATAAATAAGGTATAAGTATTCAGACCCTTTTCTATGAAACTCAAAATTGAACTCCGGTGCATCCTGTTTCCATTGATCATCCTTGATGTTTCTACAACTTGATTGGAGTCCACCTGTGCTAAATTCAATTGATTGGACATGATTTAGAAAGGCACACACCTCTCTATGTAAGGTCCCACAGTTGACAGTGCATGTCAGAGCAAAAACCAAGCCTTGAGGTCAAAGGAATTGTCCGTAGAGCTTTGAGAAATGATTGTGTCGAGGCACAGATCTGGGGAAGGGTACCAAAACATGTCTGCAGCGTTGAAGGTCCCCAAGAACACAGTGGCCTCCATCAGTCTTAAATAAAACTAGTTTGGAACCACCAAGACTCTTCCTAGAGCTGGCCGCCTGGCCAAACTGAGCAAAGACATTGGTCAGGGAGGTGACCAAGAATCTGATGGTCACTGATAGAGCTCTAGAGTTCCTCCTGTGGAGATGGTTGTCCTTCTGGAAGTTTCTCCCATCTCTGCAGCACTCACCAATCAGGCCTTTAAGGTAGAGTGGCCAGATGGAAGCCACCTCTTCAGTAAAAGACAGCCCGCTTGGAGTTTGCCAAAAGGCACCTAAAGACTCCCAGACCATGAGAAACAAGACTCTCTGGCCTGATGAAACCAGTATTGAACTCTTTGGCCTGTATTCCAAGCTTTACATCTGGAGGAAACCAGGCACCATCCCTACGGTGAAGCATGATGGTAGCAGCATCATGCTCTGGGGATGTTTTTCATCGGCAGGGACTGGGAGACTAGTCCAGGATCGAGGGTAAGTTGAACTGCGCAAAGTACAGAGAGATCCTTGATGAAAACCTGCTCCAGAGTTCTCAGGACCTCCGACTGGAGCGAAGGTTCACGTTCAAACAGGACAACGACCCTAAGCACACTGCCAAGACCACACACTCAAGGACATTCAGTCTCCTTGAGTGGCCCAACCAGGGCCCGGACTTGAACCCGATCGAACATCTCTGGAGAGACCTGAAAAGTGCTTCAACAAAGTACTGAGTAAAGGGTCTGAAGACTTATGTAAATGTGTTATTTCAGTTTTAAGTTTGTAATAAATTAGCAAAATGTTCAAAAATCTGTTTTTGCTTGTCATTATGGAGTATTGTGTAGATTTGATGAGGGGGGAAAAAACTATGCATTTTAGAATAAGGCTGTTACAAAATGTGGAAAATTTAAGAGGTCTGAATACATTCCAATGGCACTGTATGTCCGAACTCGGAATCAAATAGGCGCCACAAAAAAAACATGGTCACTGTGGTAGAACGTTTATTTTGATTGGCTATTTTCGGCATTTATCGAAGTCCCATAAGGTAGACTGATGAACGTTGTGTGTGTATAAATCTATCTTTGTGGAACAAAAATGCAACATGCAACAATTTGGAATGATTTTACTGAGTTACAGTTCATATAAGGAAATCGGGCAATTGAAATAAATTTCACATGATTGGCTGGTCTCAGTCAATGTTGCAGGTGAAGAAGCCGGCTGTGGAGGTCCTGGGCTGGCGAGGTGGTCTGCGGTTGTGATGCCGGTTGGACTTTATGCCAAATTCTCTTAATGACGGAGTCAGGTTATGGTAGAGAAATTAACATTCAATTCCCTGGCAACAGCTCTAGTGGACATTCCTGCAGTCAGCATGCCAATTTCACACTCCCTCAACTTGAGTTGTCTGTGGCATTGTGTTGTGTGACAAATCTGTACATTTTAGAGTGGCCTTTTCTTGTCCCCAGCTCAAGTTCACCTGTGTAATGATCATGCTGTTTAATCAGCTTCTTGATATGCCACACCTGTCAGGTGGTTGGATTATTTTGACAAGAAGAAATGCTCACTAAAAGGGATGTAAACACATTTGTTTTTTGAGAAATAAGCAATTTGTGAGTATGGACAAGTTCTGGGATCTTTAATTTCAGCTCATGAGACAAACATTTTACATGTTGCTTATATTTCAGTGTATTATTCTGACCATTCACAATCGTATCATTGTGCATGTAACTGTACTCTATGAAGCCTGCCCTACTCAGTCAGCATTGTGTCCAAGGCGAGCCTCGGTGGCCGTCTTCTTTGCTGTTTCTACTTGTTTACAATAGTCAAGATAAGGTTTATTCCACTCCATGCTTCAGTGCTGAGCCATGTATGAAATCTATCAACCTTAAAGTCCAGCACAGCTTTAAAAGTAGGTTACTGTTTTTGGCCACTGTTGCGAAAAGGTTTCCCATTTCAAAAACACATCTTTATGCAATGTACAGTACTCGTCTACAAGTATCTGCCAAAATATTGAAACGCATGAGTATTTGGGGGAAACGAAGTTTATTGAAAACAGGTGCTTCCACACAGGTGTGGTTCCTGAAATAATTAAGAAATTAACATCCCATCATGCTTAGGGTCATGTATAAAAATCTAGGGCAGGCCATTATTTTGGGTACCATGGTTATGCCCCCATAGCATGACAATGCCTCCATCCACAGGGCACTGAATGGTTTGATAAATATGAAAATGATGTATGCCATGTCAGTCACCAGGCTTCAACCCAATTGAACATTTTGAAGTGGCGACTGAGACAGTGTTTTGCAGCACCATTAACACAACACCAAGTTATGGAATGTATTGTGGAAGAATGGTGTCGCATCCCTACAATAGAGTTCCAGACCCTAAATCTAAACCAGTGCATTGAAACTGTTCTGGTTCATGGTGGCCCAACACCATATTAAGACACTTTTTATATGTTGGTGTTTCCTTTTAGACAGAGATAAAGTTAACTGCCTATCTCTATGATGATGATATGTGTTATAGATTTATACCATAGGATAGGAGCTTTGTGGATGTAAAGACACGCAGCAAAGGACATAAAACATACTATTCCATTTTGATTTCACTATCTCTGATTTTGTTAAGCCTGTATGTGTCGGTCTCCTCTCCCTGTAGAAACTAGCAGTGCTTAAGGATGGCTTCCAGTTGGACTCGGTGGGTTCTCAGTCTGACCTGTGGGGCAGCAGCCCCTCCCTGGCCAACTCTGAGCTGTACATCCCCCGCCTCTACTCCGAAGCCGGATCCCAGACCAACATACCTGCTGAGGTGAGCGGGGGGGGGGGTCTGTTCAGTTGGCACGGAAGACAATAGACTGAAATTGTGAGGGAATACCTGGACTTGTCCAATAGGAAATGCTTTGTTTTAATGTTTCCGTCTCAAAATGTTTCCCTTTGGTGTGCCCTAATGAACAGGAATAAGGTTACAATGCACTGGTTGCATCACTAATTGATCAGAATGTAGCTTTGTCACACACCTTGATTTTTGTTTGATATAGTTTGTGACCAACACCAACAACTTGGCAGAGAAGGTGCGACTGAGCCTGAAGTATGAAGAAGCAAATAGAAGGTAACTTGTGTAACCCAGATGACTCATTCTCAACACAACCCATCAGTCTATATATAAACTCAGCAAAAAAAGTAACGTCCTCTTACTGTCAACTGTGTTTATTTTCAGAAAACTTAACATGTGTAAATATTTGTATGAACATAAGATTCAACAACTGAGACAAATGGAACAAGTTCCAAAGACATGTGACTAACAGAAATGGAATAACGTGTCCCTGAACAAAGGGGGGTCAAAATCAAAAGTAATAGTCAGTATCTGGTGTGGCCACCAGCTGCAGTAAGTACTGCAGTGCATCTCCTCCTCAAGTACTGCACCAGATTTGCCAGTTCTTGCTGTGAGATGTTACCCCACTTTTCCACCAAGGCACCTGCAAGTTCCCAGACATTTCTGGGTGGAATTGCCCTAGCCCTTACCCTCCGATCCAACAGGTCCCAGACGTGCTCAATGGGATTGAGATCCGGGTTCTTCGCTGGCCATGGCAGAATACTGACATTCCTGTCTTACAGGAAATCACGCACCGAACGAGCAGTATGGCTGGTGGCATTGTCATGCTGGAGGGTCATGTCAGGATGAGCCTGCAGGAAGGGTACCACATGAGGGAGGTGGATGCAACTTCCCTGCAACGCACAGCTTTGAGATTGCCTGCAATGACAACAAGCTCAGTCCGATGATGCTGTGCCACATCGCCCAGGACCATCATAGACCCTCCACCTCCAAATCGTTCAGGCCTCGGTGTAACGCTCATTCCTTCGACGATAAACGCAAATCCGACCATTACCCCTGGTGAGACAAAACCGCACCTTGTCAGTAAAGAGCACTTTTTGCCAGTCCTGACTGGTCCAGCGACGGTGGGTTTGTGCACATAGGCGACATTGTAGCCAGTGATGTCTGATGAGGACCTGCATTGCAACAGGCCTACAAGCCCTCAGTCCACCCTCTCTCAGCCTATTGCGGACAGTCTGGGCATTGATAAAGGGATTGTGAGTGCCTGGTGTAACTCGTGCAGTTGTTGTTGCCATCCTGTACCTGTCCCGCAGGTGTGATGTTTGGATGTACTGATCATGTGCAGGTGTTGTTACATGTGGTCTGCCACTGCGAGGAAGATCAGCTGTCCATCCTGTCTCCCTGTAGTGCTGTCTTAGGTGTCTCACAGTACGGACATTGCAAGGTATTGCCCTGGCCACATCTGCAGTCCTCATGCCTCCTTGCAGCATGCCTAAGGCACGTTCACACAGATGAGCAGGGACCCTGGGCATCTTTCTTTTGGTGTTTTTCAGAGTCAGTAGAAAGGCCTCTTTAGTGTCCCAAGTTTTCATAACATTTAAAAAAATGTTTTATTTGACCTTTTATTTAAACAGGTAGGCTAGTTGAGAAGTTCTCATTTACAACTGTGACCTAGTCGAGATAAAGCAAAGCAGTGCGACACAAACAACAACAGAGTTACACATGGAATAAACAAACATTCAGTCAATAACACAATAGAAAAGTCTATACAGTGTGTGCAAATGAGGTAAGATAAGGGAGGTAAGGCAATAAATAGGCCATAGTATGGAAATAATTACAATTTAGCAATTAAACACTGGGGTGATAGATGTGCAGAAGATGAATGTGCAAGTAGAGATACTGGAGTGCAAAGGAGCACAAACATAAATAACTGTATGGGGATGAGGTAGTTGGATGGGCTATTTATAGATGGGCTATGTGAAGTGATCTGTGAGCTGCTCTGACAGCTGGTGCTTAAAGTTAGAGTGGGAGATATGAGTCTCCAGCTTCAGTGATTTTCGCAATTCGTTCCAGTCATTGGCAGCAGAGAACTGGAAGGAAAGGCGGCCAAATTAGGAATTGGCTTTGGGGGTGACCAGTGAAAGATACTTGCTGGAGTGTGTGCTATGGGTGGGTGCTGCTATGGTGACCAATGAGCTGAGGTAAGGTGGGGCTTTACCTAGCAAAGACTTATAGATGACCTGGAGCCAGTGGGTTTGGCAACGAATATGAATCAAAATCAAATCAAATTTATTCATATAGCCCTTCGTACATCAGCTGATATCTCAAAGTGCTGTACAGAAACTCAGCCTAAAACCCCAAACAGCAAGCAATGCAGGTGTAGAAGCGAGGGCCAGCCAACGAGAGCATAAGGGCCGCAGTGGTGGGTAGTATATGGGGCTTTGGTGACAAAACGGATGGCACTGTGATGAACTGCATCCAATTTGCTGAGTAGAGTGTTGGAGGCTATTTTGTGAATGACATCGCCGAAGTCAAAGATCGGTAGGATAGTCAGTTTTACAAGGGTATGTTTGGCAGCATGAGTGAAGGAGGCTTTGTTGCGAAATAGGAAGCCGATTCTTGATTTCATTTTGGATTGGAGATGCTTAATGTGAGTCTGGAAGGAGAGTTTACAATCTAACCAAACACCTAGATATTTGTAGTTGTCCACATATTCTTAGTCAGAACCGTCCAGAGTAGTGATGCTAGACGGACGTGCAGGTGCGGGCAGCGATCGGTTGAAGAGCATGCATTTAGTTTTACTTGCATTTAAGAGCAGTTGGAGGCCACAGAAGGAGAGTTGTATGGCGTTGAAGTTCGTCTGGAGGTTAGTTAACACAGTGTCCAAAGAAGGGCCAGAAGTATACAGAATGTTATCGTCTGCATAGAGGTGGATCAGAGAATCACCAGCAGCAAGAGCGACATCGTTGATGTATACAGAGAAAGGAGTTGGCCCGAGAATCGAACCTTATGGCACCCCCATAGAGACTGCCAGAGGTCCGGACAACAGGCCCTCCGGTTTGACACAAGGAACTCTGTCGGAGAAGTAGTTGGTGACCCAGGCGAGGCAGTAATTTGAGAAACCAAAGCTGTTAAGTCTGCCGATAAGAATGTGGTGATTGACATACGGCTGCACAGTATTGTCTCTTATCGATGGCGGTTTTGATATTGTTTAGGACCTTGAGTGTGGCTGAGGTGCACCCATGACCAGCTCTGAAACCAGATTGTATAGTGGCAAAGGTACGGTGGGATTCGAAATGGTTGGTGATCTATTTGTTAACTTGGCTTTCGAAGACCTTAGTAAGGCAGGGTAGGATGGATATAGGTCTGTAACAGTTTGGGTCTAGATTATCACCTCCTTTGAAGAGGGGGAGGACCGCGGCAGCTTTCCAATATTTGGGTATCTCAGACGATACGAAAGCGAGGTTGAACAGGCTAGTAAATGGCATATATATATATATAATAGGAGTTGCAACAATTGTGGCAGATTATTTTAGGAAGAGAGGTTCCAGATTGTCTAGCCCTGCTGATTTGTAGGGGTCCAGATTTTGCAGCTCTTACAGAACATCGGCTATCTGGATTTGGGTGAATTTTTACAAATTTTCTTTGAAAGACAGGGACCTGAAAAGGGGACGTTTTATTTTTTTGCTGAGTTATATAAGTAACAAGTAATAAAGAGCAGCAGTAAAATAACAATAGCAAGACTACGTACAATGCTGCGGGGCACCGGTTAGTCAAGGTAATGTGTACATGTAGGTAGAGTTATTAAAGTGACTATGCATAGATAATAACAGAGTAGCAGTGGTGTAAAAGAGGGAGCAGGGTGGGGGGGGCAATGCAAATAGTGTGGGTAGCCATTTGATTAGGTCACGAGCACTTATAATGACTTAGAAGTCATATCTCTTTTAAACCTTCTCTCCTCCACACGATTAAATAGAACTTAAGTAGCCTTACAAGAACCCTTGGCTTGTGTGAGCCGGAACAGCTCGTAGGAGCCTGTTTACTGTTTTTGTAGCATCAGGCTGCTTGATGTACAAGTACACCCCCTGGACTCTAGTCTATTGCAGGGCCTTAGAAAAGGAGAACATATAAATACAACATAATAGAACATTAAATATACACTCTCTATGCTCTCCTCTCTCCACCTCCAGGATTGCCACCATCGAGGTGCAGATAGCCAAGCTGGACAGTGAGGCGTGGCCAGGGCTGCTGGACCCAGAGCGTGACCGCCTCATCCTCATCAATGAGAAGGAGGAGCTACTCAAGGAGCTGCAATACATCAAGCCTTGCAAGAAAGTGCCCAATGACCAGGAGAAGATAGAGACACAAAAGAAAAGGCTTGAGAGAGACCTGCAGGCTGCCAGGGACAACCAGAGCAAGGCCCTGACCGAAAGGTGAGGGGAGAGGATTTATAGCTACTTGGCGGGGTGCAAAGTCATTGCAAACATTGTGGGCCGCAAACACATTGTTTAATTAGAACAGTGTGAGGCTAAATTGTTTGGGCAGTAAAGGTGGGGGAAACCTTGGTCAGCATGGGGCTTATAGACATTGAGTGATCACTCCTTCCCTGGGTAAAGTCACGGCCAGGGAAAGAGGGATAAATGAGAGAGGGAACAGAGCTGCACACCAGGAAAGCATCATGGTCACATACAATAATACAGGAGATGAAATTAGTCACTCTTCTCAGTGAACTTTTGCCACTTTTTGGAGTTTGTGTTCCATTAGTCAGCACCTCACAAAAAGAGTGCATTTTAAAATTTGTTTTATACAGCACCTGTTAATGCTAGCGAGGGAACAGGTCAGCGGGGCTGTTGCATGAAGGAGAGAGGAGGACATTGGAACCCCGCTGGAACTAGGCTACAGTATATTCACTGACAGGGAATAGATAGGCAGAGCAAGGCCCACTGCCCTGCTGATAACAACCTACTGTACTGTGCTTTAACTGCAGTGAAAAGACATGGTGTAAGTAATATGACTGTTACATAAACCCAGAAGGTATACTCCCTAATGGGGACCTGGTGTAAGAGTTACTCCAAGACACACAACACTGCTCTTTTTGTTGTGTTGGATGCTTTGATCCGCATAGCCTTTTTTCATGACATTCCTGGTTCATGGTTGTGATTGGATCATAGACATTGATAGTGTAGTGTAGAAGCCCCTCCCCCTAGCCTCTTACCTGGAACTAGCCTTTTCTAAGGTCCATACTTACTGTTTAGTGGTTGGAAATCTGCACTCTGGATGAGGTAACCAAGGAGAATATACCAATTAGGCCTATTTTCTTTCTTTCTCTTCCATTTCTCTTACTTTCCCATATCCTCTTTCCTTCTCTAATTTTCTTTCATTTTCTTTTTTTATCTCTCACTCTCCCCCACTCATCTCTCTCTCCCATATGTAACTCGAGCATCACAAACAGGGGATGTAGGGTGGATGCAAAATAGCCTTTTTTAACAAGCTCGTTTAATATTTGAAGTCAGAAGTATCTGCTCGTTGAGGAAGAAAATAACCTTTAGCTCTTATAACTGTTTATAAAGCTGTAATTACTCTAGTTTGTAAGAACATTGTAATTATGTAATTGTATGGTCATGTAGTTGATTGTTTTTTCTGATTACCCAAGTAGAATAGGGCCTGTTTCTTCTGCTTGCATTATCATTTTTTTGACCTAACATTTCTGGTGTTTTGTCTTTTCTATCAGATTAAGATTGCACTGTAAGAGGAACAAGCTGGTGAGAGAGCTGGAGGAGATGGTTCGCCTGGCCTCATCACTACACACTCAGATCAAGAGGTACATTTACTCACCTAAACAACACATTCAGCAACTGTCACCCAGCTGTAACACAGCACTACCACGCTGCCAGTTCAGGAGGCACAATCACTTAAATGTATCGACTTAAAATGTAAACTCCTATTGCACAACTGAATGTGCACATTCCAAATGAAAAATGAATAAGAAGACCTTGGAGACATGGGCAATGTTTTAACTGTGGAGGGCTTGGCACTTTAGATTTACCTCACAACCTGCCTTGAGCTTACCCACAACCCTTTGAGGGGAAGGAGTCAAACTTCAATCCAGGGTCTTCAAAGGTCTACAGTCACCTCATCTTAAAGGAGCGTCTTTCATGTACAGAGCTCCATAAATTCACATAAGATTCTAGACTACAGTAGTTTATCTTCTGAGTGGCTCGTATGATTCATTCAGTTCTATGAGGGACTGTTGGTCTTAAAAGAGAATGAGAGAGGGATAGGACATTGCGTATTTAACCTTTACTCTAAAAGCTCAAGATGTGTCCTATACTTAGTCACTGTTTTTGTAAAGTCAATTTGAATTTCAGCTCTTGAAACAGGAGTGTGCGTTTCAGAAATGGACTCTGAAACTGAAGCTGTGTTTTATAAGATGTGAAGTCTCTGTAAGATAGTCATATATATATTAAAGCTATTTTCAAAAGGCGCTCTCCATACTCCCATTTAATCAAACAAATAACTTCAACAATAGTGTTAGTCTCTTTCTCTCTGTTTTTGTTCTTATCATGCATAATTCATCCTGTTTCTAGCTGATATACATCAAAGGGCCTAGATGCAGAGAAACTCCCCTGTGTCTTTCCTAATGAGCTTGCCTAGCTTTAATTACTATGTTTTCTGTCGAGTAGACACTGCATTTGAAGTTACTGAGGGCCAAAAGATGGGGAACAGAGAAGCAAATGAGGAAAATGTGGTTGGAGTACCCTCCTAGCTCTTCTAACACTGCGGTCCTCTCTCTCTCCCTCTTCCTTTATCCCCGTCCACTCCGCTTTTCGCTACATCCTTTTTTCTGCCCCCAATTGTCTCTCTCTCACTGCCCTCTTTCTGTATTGTTCTCTTCTCCTCCCCATCCTCTCCTCTGATTTTCTCTCTCTTCTCTCCATCTCCCCTCTCTATGCCTTCTTTATGTCCAAATGTTCTTTCCATCTTCCTCCCTCCCTCGCTCGCTCCCTCCCAATCCAACCCTCTCTTCTCTGCCTCTCTCTCCTCCCTTCTCCCCATCTCTCATCCTGCAGTCTTTCGGCCAGCACACTGTCGTGTTCCTCAGGCAGCAGCCGTGGCTCTCTGACCTCCAGCCGGGGCTCTTTGGCCACCACGTCATCCCTGGGCTCCACCTCCTCCCTGAGCTTCACAGATATTTATCTGGAGCAGCCTGAGCTGGGAGACCCAGACTTCCAGAACAAATTGGACTCCCTACTGCAGGAGGGTGGCCCGGGGGTCAGCTACCGGCCCTCCAGCTCCATCACCACCATCCACGAACACGAGGTGGTCGCTGGGGGAGAGGGAGCGGGCGACAAGGGGGGTGTTGTCGGTGGGGGAGCAGAGGCCAGAACCAGGCTACAGGCGCTGAGACTATCAGAGACGCCAAGGTCGATCAGTTCACTGTCGCCGAGGTCTTCGATGTCGTCACTCTCGCCGCCCTGCTCGCCACTGGTCACGGACTCTATATTCCTCTCCGGGGAGAGGTTTGCGGGACCAGGGGGCCCAGGTGGGGGACTAGACATGGAGCTGCATAGCAGGCTGACTGAGCTGGGGCTGGACAAGGAGGAGCAGCAGCACCCTGGAGGGGTGGAGGAGGATGCCACTACCATAGCTGGAGAGATGTTTAAAGGTACAGTCACTTTCTGTCTATCTGATATTATTTAAGCTCTCTTTTAATATCAGGAGAGCGACTGTATTACCTGCTACTGTAGACTTGTGTAGTGTTAAGACTTCTCTGAGGGCAAAAGGGGGTGCAACTCAATATTAGGAAGGTGTCCCTAATGTTTTGTATACTCGGTGTATATGGGTGATGTAGTAAGAGATGTTTAGTTGCATAATGGCAAGCCTGCACAGTGTGACCTAGAGAGAGACAGGGCTGTATTAGCCTGCACAGTGTGACCTAGAGAGAGAGACAGGGCTGTATTAGCCTGCACAGTGTGACCTAGAGAGAGAGACACAGGGCTGTATTAGCCTGCACAGTGTGACCTAGAGAGGGAGACAGGGCTGTATTAGCCTGCACAGTGTGACCTAGAGAGAGAGACAGGGCTGTATTAGCCTGCACAGTGTGACCAAAGAGAGAGACAGGGCTGTATTAGCCTGCACAGTGTGACCAAGAGAGAGAGACAGGGCTGTATTAGCCTGCACAGTGTGACCAAGAGAGAGAGACATGGCTGTATTAGCCTGCACAGTGTGACCAAGAGAGAGAGACATGGCTGTATTAGCCTGCACAGTGTGACCTAGAGAGAGAGACAGGGCTGTATTAGCCTGCACAGTGTGACCTAGAGAGAGAGACAGGGCTGTATTAGCCTGCACAGTGTGACCTAGAGAGAGAGACAGGGCTGTATTAGCCTGCACAGTGTGACCTAAAGAGAGAGACAGGGCTGTATTATTCCGCACAGTGTGACCTAGAGAGAGAGACCGGGCTGTATTAGCCTGCACAGTGTGACCTAAAGAGAGAGACAGGGCTGTATTATTCCGCACAGTGTGACCTAGAGAGACAGGGCTGTATTAGCCTGCACAGTGTGACCTAGAGAGAGAGACAGGGCTGTATTATTCTGCACAGTGTGACCTAAAGAGAGAGACAGGGCTGTATTATTCTGCACAGTGTGACCTAGAGAGAGAGAGACAGGGCTGTATTAGCCTGCACAGTGTGACCTAGAGAGAGACCCGGCTGTATTAGCCTGCACAGTGTGACCTAGAGAGATAGACAGGGCTGTATTATTCTGCACAGTGTGACTTATGGAGAGAGACAGAGGAGAGGAAGAGAAGAGCTGTATTAGCGCTTGTGATGTATTGGACTGATAGGTCAGGCTTCCACCTCATCCACTGTAGTATGTGTGTGTGTGCACCTCGTGAGGAATTCAAGGATTGCACCTGAAACCTGATTGCCAGTGGGGGGGGCACACCGGGGTGAGGAGGGAGAGAGAAGGGGTTAAGTTATAGCCCACCGTTAACTGTATGGTTTACTCCAGCTATGCAACTCTGCACCGGTTCCCATGACCGCCATGGGGGAATGGTTCTGACAAGGTGTTTCTCTACACTCCTCTTCTCCTCCCTGTTTTCCTCTCCTCTTCCAACCCCCTCTTCCCCTAGAAGCCATAGTGCAAGCCAGAGGGACGGTGGGGGCGGGGCCTAAGAAGATGGGCGTGATGTCAGCAGTGTCTGATGAGTCGGTGGCGGGTGACAGCGGGGTGTATGAGCCCTCAGAGACGAGGTGGGTACAGCAGAAGGCCATTGGGTCACCTGGAGGAGAGGTGTCTCCCTAATTGCTTTATTCTGGAGCAAGACTTAAGACCATGTTCAGTAGCCTGAACCTTCATGGATAGTAATGGAAAGATGGTGCTTCATTAACACCCCTATCCTATCTAATGTTAGAAGGGTGTGCAGTATATACAGTAATTAAGGTCAAACACGATATTGTAATTTTGGGGGGATTAGGTCAGGATACCCAAATCAAATCGAATTTTATTTGTCACATACACATGGTTAGCAGATGTTAATGCGAGTGTAGCGAAATGCTTGTGCTTCTAGTTCCGACAATGCAGTGATAACCAACAAGTAATCTAACTAACAATTCCAAAACTACTGTCTTATACACAGTGTAAGGGGATAAAGAATATGTACATGAGGATATATGAATGAGTGATGGTACAGGGCAGCATACAGTAGATGGTATCGAGTACACTATATACATATGAGATGAGTATGTAGACAAAGTAAACAAAGTGGCATAGTTAAAGTGGCTAGTGATACATGTATTACATAAGGATGCAGTCGATGATATAGAGTACAGTATATACGTATGCATATGAGATTAATAATGTAAGGTAAGTAACATTATATAAGGTAGCATTGTTTAAAGTGGCTAGTGATATATTTACATCATTTCCCATCAATTCCCATTATTAAAGTGGCTGGAGTTGGGTCAGTGTCAATAACAGTGTGTTGGCAGCAGCCACTCAATGTTAGTGGTGGCTGTTTAACAGTCTGATGGCCTTGAGATAGAAGCTGTTTTTCAGTCTCTCGGTCCCAGCTTTGATGCACCTGTACTGACCTCGCCTTCTGGATGATAGCGGGGTGAACAGGCAGTGGCTCGGGTGGTTGATGTCCTTGATGATCTTTATGGCCTTCCTGTAACATCGGGTGTGTAGGTGTCCTGGAGGGCAGGTAGTTTGCCCCCGGTGATGCGTTGTGCAGACCTCACTATCCTCTGGAGAGCCTTACGGTTGAGGGCGGAGCAGTTGCCGTACCAGGCGGTGATACAGCCCGCCAGGATGCTCTCGATTGTGCATCTGTAGAAGTTTGTGAGTGCTTTTGGTGACAAGCCGAATTTCTTCAGCCTCCTGAGGGTGAAGAGGCGCTGCTGCGCCTTCTTCACGACGCTGTCAGTGTGAGTGGACCAATTCAGTTTGTCTGTGATGTGTATGCGGAGGAACTTAAAACTTGTTACCCTCTCCACTACTGTTCCATCGATGTGGATAGGGGGGTGTTCCCTCTGCTGTTTCCTGAAGTCCACAATCATCTCCTTAGTTTTGTTGACGTTGAGTGTGAGGTTATTTTCCTGACACCACACTCCGAGGGCCCTCACCTCCTCCCTGTAGGCCGTCTCGTCGTTGTTGGTAATCAAGCCTACCACTGTTGTGTCGTCCGCAAACTTGATGATTGAGTTGGAGGCGTGCGTGGCCACGCAGTCGTGGGTGAACAGGGAGTACAGGAGAGGGCTCAGAACGCACCCTTGTGGGGCCCCGTGTTGAGGATCAGCGGGGAGGAGATGTTGTTGCCTACCCTCACCACCTGGGGGCGGCCCGTCAGGAAGTCCAGTACCCAGTTGCACAGGGCGGGGTCGAGACCCAGGGTCTCGAGCTTGATGACGAGCTTGGAGGGTACTATGGTGTTGAATGCCGAGCTGTAGTCGATGAACAGCATTCTCACATAGGTATTCCTCTTGTCCAGGTGGGTTAGGGCAGTGTGCAGTGTGGTTGAGATTGCATCGTCTGTGGACCTATTTGGGCGGTAAGCAAATTGGAGTGGGTGGAGGTGATATGATCCTTGACTAGTCTCTCAAAGCACTTCATGATGATGGAAGTGAGTGCTACGGGGCGGGGCGGTAGTCGTTTAGCTCAGTTACCTTAGCTTTCTTGGGAACAGGAACAATGGTGGCCCTCTTGAAGCATGTGGGAACAGCAGACTGGTATAGGGATTGATTGAATATGTCCGTAAACACACCGGCCAGCTGGTCTGCGCATGCTCCGAGGGCGCGGCTGGGGATGCCGTCTGGGCCTGCAGCCATGCGAGGGTTAACACGTTTAAATGTCTTACTCACCTCGGCTGCAGTGAAGGAGAGACCGCATGTTTTCGTTGCAGGCCGTGTCAGTGGCACTGTATTGTCCTCAAAGCGGGCAAAAAAGTTATTTAGTCTGCCTGGGAGCAAGACATCCTGGTCCGTGACTGGGCTGGGTTTCTTCTTGTAGTCCGTGATTGACTGTAGGCCCTGCCACATGCCTCTTGTGTCTGAGCCGTTGAATTGAGATTCTACTTTGTCTCTGTACTGACACTTAGCTTGTTTAATAGCCTTGCGGAGGGAATAGCTGCACTGTTTGTATTCGGTCATGTTGCCAGACACCTTGCCCTGATTAAAAGCAGTGGTTCGCGCTTTCAGTTTCACGCGAATGCTGCCATCAATCCACGGTTTCTGGTTAGGGAATGTTTTTATCGTTGCTATGGGAACGACATATTCAACGCACGTTCTAATGAACTTGCACACCGAATCAGCGTATTCGTCAATATTTTTATCTGACGCAATACGAAACATGTCCCAGTCCACGTGATGGAAGCAGTCTTTGAGTGTGGAGTCAGCTTGGTCGGACCAGCGTTGGACAGACCTCAGCGTGGGAGCCTCTTGTTTTAGTTTCTGTCTGTAGGCAGGGATCAACAAAATGGAGTCGTGGTCAGCTTTTCCGAAAGGGGGGCGGGGCAGGGCCTTATATGCGTCGCGGATGTTAGAGTAACAATGATCCAAGGTTTTACCACCCCTGGTTGCTCAATCGATATGCTGATAAAATTTAGGGAGTCTTGTTTTCAGATTAGCTTTGTTAAAATCCCCAGCTACAATGAATGCAGCCTCCGGATAAATGGTTTCCAGTTTGCAAAGAGTTAAATAAAGTTCGTTCAGAGCCATCGATGTGTCTGCTTGGGGGAGGATATATACGGCTGTGATTATAATCAAAGAGAATTCTCTTGGTAGATAATGCGGTCTACATTTGATTGTGAGGAATTCTAAATCAGGTGAACAGAAGGATTTGAGTTCCTGTATGTTTCTTTCATCACACCATGTCTCGTTAGTCATGAGGCATACGCCCCCGCCACTCTTCTTACCAGAAAGATGTTTGTTTCTGTCGGCGCGATGCGTTGAGAAACCCGTTGGCTGCACCGCCCCGGATAGCGTCTTCCCAGTGAGCCATGTTTCCGTGAAGCAGAGAACGTTGCAGTCTCTGATGTCCCTCTGGAATGCTACCCTTGCTCGGATTTCATCAACCTTGTTGTCAAGAGACTGGACATTGGCAAGAAGAATGCTAGGGAGTGGTGCGCGATGTGCCCGTGTCTGGAGTCTGACCAGAAGACCGCTACGTTTCCCTCTTTTACGAAGTAGTTTTTTTTGGGGGTCGCTGCATGGAATCAATTCCGTTGGCCTGTTTGTAAAGCAGAACACAGGATCCGCGTCGCGGAAAACATATTCTTGGTCGTACTGATGGTGAGTTGACGCTGATCTTATATTCAGTAGTTCTTCTCGACTGTATGTAATGAAACCTAAGATGACTGGGGTACTAATGTAAGAAATAACACGTAAAAAAACAAAAAACTGCATAGTTTCCTAGGAACGCGAAGCGAGGCGGCCATCTCTGTCGGCGCCGGAAGTAACTTCTAGATGTGTATGTAAATTAAGTTATTCAGAAAGGTAGAACTCAAATTGGGGAGGTTTGATCTGATGGTTTATCTATTACTATTAGAAAGAGACAAGCTGTCTGCAGTACTATGTTTTGTTTGAACTGTTTGACCCTAGAACCTGAGGGCCATAACTAATGGCAACATACATGTCCCTGTCATAACTTACTGTGGTGTTTGAGGTCTGGTAGCCAGATCTGTTCAGACTGATGTCCCCACTAGAATATCAGTGATATGACTTCAAATGGAAGGTTGGTGGCTAAAGCACAAACCAGGTTTTGCTTCCTGATACTGTATTTGATAGCAGCTTTGTGGATCTAATCCTGTATGTGTCACTTTTCCCAGGTCAGTCCTCCCTGCAGAGCTGCTGCTGGGCTATGAGGAGAGGGGAGGACCACTAGGCTGTGCCCAGGTCAGACTGGGCCTGAAGTACGAGGTGAAAGACAAGCGCTTCACCATGTTCGTCATGCAGCTCTCCAATTGCAGCGTCCTCGTACTGCCACCAGACCACAAAATGTATATAGCAAAGTTGCCTTTTCTCTTTGCTTTAGAAGTGAATGACTGTTATTACTTGGCTATTCGAAACACCTTTTCAATGACTGTGTGCATATGCTGTGTGTGGATGTCTTTGTTCCCACTTCTCATCAATTAGGTTTGTTTGTATTGAAAGTACTGTATGTTTCCTCTGTCCTCAACTGTATACGCATCTGTGTGTACATTGTCTTGAGGTGTTTAACTGTGTGTGTCTCCTCCATAGATACATCCGTGTGGCGGTGCTCCCGTGCTCAGAGTCCACCTGCTGCCTCTTCCGGACGCGTGGCTCTCTACCCCAGGACATTGTGGAGGTCAATGAAGTCTTCGGTGTCCAGATGGCCCACAATGCCCTGCGGCAGAAGACCCTGAGGGTGGACATATGCCACACCAGCCTGTCTGGCCATGAGGAGTGTCTTGTGAGTGTAACGACTGTCCCTGGTCTGTCACTCATCTCTCAATTCAGCATCAACATAACAAACAGTCCACACCCAGACAGTGCAAACACTTGTACGTGGTGTATTTGCTAAGTGTACATTGAAATTCCAATGTATACCTTTTAGCTTTCCATTGTGTTGTCATCGTGTCATATGACAGTGGTTTATTGCTGTTAGTGGATAAGAGCTTTTTGTCCTTCCTAACACTCCGTACTGTCTCAAGCATGAAAGTCTGTTACAACAGTGTTTATCATCGTTCAGTAGACTACCTTTTAACTATTGAATGGCTTTCTGTCCTCTGGGAAGGCTGGTGCTCAGATAAGCCTGGCTGATGTCAACACCTCTGGGGAGAGATGTGTCAAGAGCTACAACCTCCTCAGCTACTCCTTCATGCCCCAGATCAATAACAAGGACAAGACTGGGACGGCTCGGCAGTCTGAAAGGGTAACATAGACATTCATTCATCTATAGCAATGGCCTGCATTTCAAAAGGAAATTGATCTGTTAAGGTGAATCTGTATGGAAGTGTTATGAATGTGTAAACCTACTGTATGTAATGAATGCATGTAACAGATGAGTAACAACGTGTGTTCCAGAGCTCTGTCCCCACCACAGAGAGAGTAGCAGGCAGTCTGGAGGGTGACCCAGAGGAGGATGAATGGTGAGCTCTCCCTTCACTAACAGAACCTTTATCCTGTTATTCTCCTCCCCATTATAACCTCTACAGAGGACAGGCCCTTCTTCCATACTCGTCACGGTCAATGAGGGAGATCTTGTCTCACACACACTCACCTCCCCCAGTTGAATAATTGTTCCCTCCCTTCCCCCTCTCCCACGAGAAGAAGCTCAGACATTGAGTGTAGTTTTTGAAAGCCCAGAGGCACACTAACCACCCCTCCTCCCCCACAGCCCCTCGCATGTAGAATGGGCAAGGTGAATAACTGACAGGTTGCTCTCTCTGTCTCTCTGTCTCTCTCTCTCCTTACCTCCCTCTGTCTCTCCTTACCTCCCTCTGTCGGTCTGATAGTGTTTCAACCCTGTACAGGCACAGTGAAGAGCTGGAAGGTGAAGTGTTTGAAGACGAAGAAAATGACCACATAGAGGGGGCAGGACCTCTAGAGGAAGTGGAGGGGCTTTATCCTGACAGCAGCCATTGGGAGGGAGTGGAAGTGACAACCAAACCGACTGGAACAGGAACCCTGGCTGAGAGGGTATGTGGAGACTCCATTAACTGTTATAAATACTACTGTATATGAATACTATTTTATTTGATATTATTTGACCTATTTCTAGATGATGTTCAATGGAAGTATTTGAGTAAAAACATGTGTGTTCATTTGAATCAAACTCAACAGTTCTGCAAACTCATTGATATGCAGACTAACAAATGTGCTGTATGACTTGACTAAGAATGACTTGATCAGAGTTGGAACTGAACATAACAGTACATTTGTAAGCCAAGGTTGACTATGTAAAACACAGCCTTCATTGTAAACTGTTCTCCTGCTCCGTCCCCAGGTGAACAAGGAGACCAGTACCGGCCACCACCACCATGTCTCCTCCTCGGTGGTCCGGCCAAAGGAGCGTCGGCCCCACCATGTTCCCCAGCAGAATGCCTTCTTCCAGGGCAACACCATCATCCGCTCCAAGACCTTCTCCCCTGGGCCCCAGAGCCAGTACATCTGCCGGGTGAGGGCAGCCACTCTAGTGCACACAATACATGGACATATTTAGTACACATCTAGTATATAGTAGCACCTATCTGTGCTAGATATACATTTATATTTGTACATATCTACTCAAAAAATCATTCAGACAAACTGATTTATTTATATAGCCTCTAACTATAGCCTCGTTTTTTAAATGACTGAAATGTTAAATACTGTTCACTCTGACTACTGTTTTCACTTGTGCTTAGCTTTGAAAAGCATCTCAAACCCAACGGAAGCTGTCGTTCATGCCCTTTTTGTTCCAACTTTGTTTTCTTTCTGTTTGTTTTTGCCGTTCTACTGTGTGATGATCAGATCAACCGCAGTGACAGTGACAGCTCCACTCTGTCAAAGAAGTCTCCTTTCATCAGGAACGCATCAGAGAGACGCAGCATGCGCATGAAGAAGGTAGAAACTACCCACTTAGTATCCATCCCACAAAAGTACATAGATCAGGGGTCGGCAACAGGCGTGGGCCAAAACCGGCTTGCGAGTGATTGATCTTTTTTTAAATGAGGTGGGGGGGCACCCCAAAGATTAGAGTTTGGTCAGGATTTTATTTTTTTATTTTTAAAAAATCCTGTAAAATCACCAGGAATTCAGCTAAAAATGTTTAATTTAGGAAATCTGTCCTGAAGTATCCCCACAAATAAAAAGAGATGTGATCATTGTCTCAATGTAATCAAGGAATTAAATTATTGACATTTTCAAATAGGTTCTCTTTTTGGGCTTAATTGTGGTCAATTTGCAGTGTGCCCCCCTGTCCACCCACTCCGTCAAAAATCGACCTGCGGCTGAATCTAGTTTCCTTCCCCTGCTGTAGATCCTATCTATCATTCTTTTTTTATGCTGCATAAATACCCACTTTGTATTTATCATTTTACACACAATAGAGATTCTGTCTATCGGTCTATATTTCTATGATATAAATACCAATTTATCTTTCCATTTCTGTCTTGTTAGCCAAGGTTCTTAGTATAACAAGCACATTTTCTTATTGTTCTGTCTGTCTGTGTTTCTCTCTCTCTCTGTCTCTCTCTTTGTCTCTCGGTCTCTGTCTCTCTGTCTCTGTGTGTTTGTTTCTCTCTGTCTCGCTTTCTTTCTCTCAATTCAATTCAAGGGGCTTTATTGGCATGGGAAACGTGTTAACATTGTCAAAGCAAGTGAGGTAGATAATATACAAAAGTGAAATAAACAATAAAAGTTAATAGTAAACATTACACATACAGAAGTTTCAAAAACAAAGAAATTACAAATGTCATATTATATATATATATATATATATATATATACAGTGTTGTGTACTTCAACTATTTGTACATTGTTACAAGGGAAAATAAATAAGCATAAATATGGGTTGTATTTACAATGGTGTTTGTTCTTCACTGGTAGCCCTTTTCTTGTGGCAACAGGTCACAAATCTTGCTGCTGTGATGGCACACTGTGGAATTTCACCCAGTAGATATGGGAGTTTATCAAAATTGGATTTGTTTTCGAATTCTTTGTGGATCTGTGTAATCTGAGGGAAATATGTATCTCTAACATTGGGCAGGAGGCGTAGCTCAGTTTCCACCTCCTTTTGTGGGCAGTGTGCACATAGCCTGCCTTCTCTTGAGAGCCAGAACTGTCTACGGCGGCCTTTATCAATAGCAAGGCTATGCTCACTAAGTCTGTACATAGTCAAAGCTTTTCTTAAGTTTGGGTCAGTCACAGTGGACAGGTATTCTTTCACTGTGTACTCTCTGTTTAGGGCCAAATAGCATTCTAGTTTGCTCTGTTTTTTTGTTAATTCTTTCCAATGTATCAAGTAATTATCTTTTTGTTTTCTCATGATTTGGTTGGGTCTAATTGTGCTGCTGTCCTGCGGCTCTGTGGGGTGTGTTTGTGTTTGTGAACAGAGCCCCAGGACCAGCTTGCTTAGGGGACTCTTCTCCAGGTTCATCTCTCTGTAGGTGATGGCTTTGTTATGGAAGGTTTGGGAATCGCTTCCTTTTAGGTGGTTGTAGAATTTAACAGCTCTTTTCTGGATTTTGATAATTAGTGGGTATCGGCCTAATTCTGCTCTACATACATTATTTGGTGTTCTATGTTGTACACGGAGGATATTTTTGCAGAATTCTGCATGTAGAGTCTCAATTTGGTGTTTGTCCCATTTTGTGAAGTCTTAGATGGTGAGCGGACCCCAGACCTCACAACCGTAAAGGGCAATGGGCTCTATGACTGATTCAAGTATTTTTAGCCAGATCCTAATTGGTATGTTGAAATGTATGTTCCTTTTGATGGCATAGAATCCCCTTCTTGTCTCTCAGATCGTTCACAGCTTTGTGGAAGTTACCTGTGGCACTGATGTTTAGGCCAAGGTATGTATAGTTTTTTTGTGTGCTTTAGGGCAACAGTGTCTAGATGGAATTTGTATTTGTGGTCCTGGCGACTGGACCTTTTTTGGAACACCATTATTTTGGTCTTACTGAGATTTACTGTCAGGGCCCAGGTCTGACAGAATCTGTGCAGAAGATCTAGGTGCTGCTGTAGGCCCTCCTTGGTTGGTGACAGAAGCACCAGATCATCAGCAAACAGTAGACATTTGACTTCGGATTCTAGTAGGGTGAGGCCGGGCGCTGCAGACTTTTCTAGTGCCCGCGCCAATTCGTTGATGTGTATGTTGAAGAGGGTGGGGCTTAAGCTTGCATCCCTGTTTCACCCCACGACCCTGTGTGAAGAAGTGAAGAAATGTGTGTTTTTTGCCAATTTTTAACTGCACACTTGTTGTTTGTGTACATGGATTTTATAATGTCGTATGTTTTACCCCCAACACCACTTTCCATCAATTTGTATAGCAGACCCTCATGCCAAATTGAGTCGAAGGCTTTTTTTTAAATCAACAAAGCATGAGAAGACTTTGCCTTTGTTTTGATTTGTTTGGTTGTCAATAGGGGTGAGCAGGGTGAATACATGGTCTGTTGTACGGTAATTTGGTAAAAAGCCAATTTGACATTTGCTCAGCACATTGTTTTCATTGAGGAAATGTACAAGTCTGCTGTTAATGATAATGCAGAGGATTTTCCCAAGGTTACTGTTGATGCATATTCCACTTTAGTTATTGGGGTCAAATTTGTCTCCACTTTTGTGGATTGGGGTGATCAGTCCTTGGTTCCAAATATTGGGGAAGATGCCACAGCTAAGGATGATGTTAAAGAGTTTTAGTATAGCCAATTGGAATTTGGATACCATCAACACCACAGGCCTTTTTGGGTTGGAGGGTTTTTATTCTTTTTCTTTCTTTTCTCTCTTTCTTTCTTTCTTTCTTTCTTTCTTTCTCTCTTTCTTTCTTTCTTTCTTTCTTTCTTTCTTTCTTTCTTTCTTTCTTTCTTTCTTTCTTTCTTTCTTTCTTTCTTTCTTTCTTTCTTTCTTTGTCTCTCTGTGTCCCTCTCTCTCTGTCTCTCTGTCTCTCTGTCTGTCTGTCTCTCTCTCTGTCTCTGTCTCTGTCTGTCTCTGTCTCTGTCTCTGTCTGTGTCTGTCTGTCTCTGTCTCTGTCTCTCTCTCTCTGTGTCTGTCTCTGTCTCTGTCTCTGTCTCTCTCTCTCTGTGTCTGTCTCTGTGTCTGTCTCTCTGTCTCTGTGTGCTCTCTGTCTTTCTCTCTCTATGTGTGTCAGTCTTTCTCTCTCTGTGTCTCTGTGTCTCTCTCTCTATGTGTGTCGGTCTTTCTCTCTCTATGTGTCTCTGTGTCTCTCTCTCTGTGTGTCTGTTTCTGTCTGTCTTTCTGTGTCTCTCTGTCTCATCTCGCTCTATTTCTCTTTCTCTCTGTCTCTGTTTCTCTCACGTGTGTATGTTCAAACTGACAGTCTAGTAGTGCAGTCGAGTCTCAGGCTGTGTCCACATTAGTTATTCTCAAAGGGAGACATTTACATTTTTGCTTTCCCAGACCTAGCCTTCAGTAAAAGTGAGTCTTAATATTTAATGGCTGGTTTAATTTTTAATGCGGCTTGACATTCTCTGGCCTCTTATGCTGGGCCCAGGAGTGAACTCTGTTCAGGACAGGGAGGAGCTGCTTTGTCTCCCTGTACCTTATGTGTGTGAGGAAGAGAGACGTGTGAGAGATCACTATCCCACCATTTCCCCCCAGCCCTCGGTGCGGAGCCTGGACGGGCTGCTGCGGACCAGTCTGGACCTAGAGCTGGACCTGCAGGTGTCCAGGACGCGCCACACGCGACTGGCCCAGGAGCTGCATGTCCTCAGGGAGCTGAAGGAGCAGCTGGAGAGAGCCCGGCAGCAGGGAACCAGAGATCTCCCCACCTGGGTGCAAGATGACGAGCGCTTTCGTCTGCTTCTCAGACAGGCCGAGAAACAGGTGCGAGATTATTATTTATTTACCTTTTATTTAACTAGGCAAGTCAGTTCAGAACAAATTCTTATTTTCAATGACTGTCTAGGAACAGTGTGTTAACTGCCTTGTTCAGGGGCAGAATGACAGATTTTTACCTTGTCAGCTTGGGGATTCGATCTTGCAACCTTTCGGTTACTAGTCCAACACTCTAACCACTAGGCTACCTGCCCAGATGCAATGATCCCCGTGACACTATCACTAATACGTGCTCTATATTGGGAATTGGCTGCAATTTCAATCAAAATAAAAATTTATTTTATTTGTCACATGCCGAATACCTTGAAATGCAGACTTTATGAGACAGATGGGAGTCTCTCACCCAGTAGATAGAGTTGAAGTCTGAAGTTTACATACACAGTAGCCAAATACAATTAAACTCAGTTTTTCACAATTCCTGACATTTAATCCTAGTAAAAATTCCCTGTCTTAGGTCAGTTAGGATTACCACTTTATTTTGAGAATGTGAAATATCAGAATAATAGTAGAGCGAATTATTTATTTCAGCTTTTATTTATTTCATCACATTCTCAGTGGGTCAGAAGTTTACATACACTCAATTAGTATTTGGTAGCATTGCCTTTAAATTGTTTGACTTGTGTCAAACGTTTCGGGTAGCCTTCCACAAGCTTCCCACAATAAGTTGGGTGAACTTTGGCCCATTCCTCCTGACAGAGCTGGTGTAACTGAGTCAGGTTTGTAGGTCTCCTTGCTCACACACACTTTTTCAGTTCTGCCCACAAATGTTCTATAGGATTGAGGTCAGGGCTTTGTGATGGCCACTCCTATACCTTGACTTTGATGTCCTTAAGCCATTTTGCCACAACTTTGGAAGTATGCTTGGGGTCATTGTCCACTTGCGACCAAGCTTTAACTTCCTGACTGATGTATTGAGATGTTGCTTCAATATATCCACATCATTTTCCTGCTTCATGATGCCATCTATTTTGTGAAGTCCACCAGACCCTCCTGCAGCAAAGCACCCCCACAACATGATGTTACCACCCCTGTTCTTCATGGTTGGGGGATGGTGTCTTCGAGCTTGCAAGCCTCCCCCTTTTCCTCCGAACATAATGATGGTCATTATGGCCAAACAGTTCTATTTTTGTTTCCTCAGACCAGAGGGCATTTCTCCAAAAAATATGATCTTGGTCCCCATGTGCAGTTGCAAACTGTAGTCTGGCTTTATTATGGCAGTTTTGGAGCAGTGGCTTCTTCCTTGCTGAGTGGCCTTTTTAGGTTATGTTAATATAGGACTCGTTTTACTGTGGATATAGATACTTTTGTACCTGTTTCCTCCAGCATCTTCACAGGGTCCTTTGCTGTTGTTCTGGGATTGATTTGCACTTTTTGCACCAAAGTACGTTCATCTCTAGGAAACAGAACGCGTATCCTTCCTGAGTGGTATGACGGCTGCGTAGTCCCATGGTGTTTATACTTATGTACTATTGTTTGTACAGATGAATGTGGTACCTGCAGGCATTTGGAAATTGCTCCCAAGGATGAACTAGACTTGTGAACTAGACTTTTTTTCTGAGGTCCTGGCTGATTTCTTTTGATTTTCCCATGATGTCAATCAAAGAGGCACTGAGTTTGAAGGTAGGCCTTGAAATACATCCACAGGTACACCTCCAATTGACTCAAATGATGTCAATTACCCTATCAAAAGCTTCTAAAGCTATGCCATCATTTTCTGGGATTTTCCAAGCTGTTTAAAGGCACTGTCAACTTAGTGTATGTAAACTTCTGGCCCACTGGAATTGTGATACAGTGAAATAATCTGTCTGTAAACAATTGTTGGAAAAATGACTTGTGTCATGCACAAAGTAGATGTCCTAACTGACTTGCCAAAGCTATAGTTTGTTAACAAGACATTTGTGGAGTGGTTGAAAAATGAGTTTTAATGACTCCAACCTAAGTGTTTGTAAACTTCCGACTTCAACTGTATACTTTTTATTATGAATCATTGTTCTAATACACACCTGTGAAATATGAAGTGAGGTGTTAGAACAGCATCTATCTGTTGACTGGCCAGGATTTGTTGTTTAGGCCTATTCTCCAACTTCTCTCTGAGCGTCTCTGTGGTGATGTTGTGTCTGCAGACCCGTGAGGAGCAGCTGCAGGAGCAGAGGGTGGAGAAGATGATGCGTGCTGCGGCCAAGGATGTCCACAAGCTCCGAGGCCAGAGCAGGAAAGAGATGCCCGAGGTCCAGTCCTTCAGGTCAGTACTGTAGAATACATTACATTACATTACAGGGTACAGCAACAGTATAGTGCAACAGACCTCTTGTAAGAGGAGTTGGTCCATTAATCCTTGTCTCTTTCCCCATGTATTAGATGAATGACAATGTTTAAATTGTATATAGCTTCTCTCACCCAGGTCTCCAAGCATTAGGTTCAGTTGGAAGGACTATGATTTGTCGTCCATTCCGTTTGTATACCTGTTAGTCTAAGAATATAAGATTATATGGAATTTTAAATTGGGAAAATGGCTACGATATGTATTGGATGTTTCTCCATTTTAAATTTAATGACCAATGCTAGTCCTTAGTTGACTGGGATTAAGTAATTGACGGTGGCTCTGAAGCAACTGAAAGACGTTCGCCTCAGTGAACACACATCCCAGCAATGAAAAATAAAGATTTGCTCCGTTCACTGTAGAAAAGGGGAGGTTAGTTCTGGTTTTACGCTCGTGAAGATAAGACTTTTCTCTTCTGATTTCAGAGAGAAGATGGCCTTCTTCACTCGAGCAAAGACCAACATCCCTGATCTGCCTGTCGACGATGTGTAGCGCATTTCAAGTATTCCAGTCTTTACTGCTGTTTCCAAGCAGATGACTCTGACGCAGACTTCTGGTGGTATTATGAAGAATGGAGAATAATAAAATAATAATGTATAGGAAAAAATACCGTCACATTTTTTTTTAGATCTCATTTTGCTAATCTGTATAGTTGTTTGTGTTAGCAACTAGAGCATTGTTTTCTTCCACTCTCTCTGTAGCAGTATTGTTACTGTTACTAATAAGTGGATGTTGGAAGAGACCGTTAGATGTTTTATGGTAAAATCGTAATTCCAATACACACCAGCCCTTTCTGTGTGGAATTTGAAAAGATAAAGAGAAATGCTGTTCTGTTCTTTAGCCAGGATCACTTATTTGTTGTAGTCTAAGATGTGGATATTGATCCCCAGAGGTACTTTACATTATTTATAGCACAACACATCTACAAAATCAATATTGTTATTGTATGATGGTGTACTATGACCGAATGTGTGGTTGTATAGTATACTGAAACTGGCTGTCTGTCCCTAGTCACACTGCACATGGTTCTCATAGTAACCCTCACTGGTGCACACACCATCTCTCAGCATTGTGTAGGAAGTGCACTGACGCTCACCTATACTCAGGTAGTTTATTGGATAATTTGTGCACTTTTAAAATGGTCATCTATAAAAGAGGATGGAGGCGTTGAAGAAGTGGGAGGAGTGCTCCACTTCAGGCTGGAGTGATTGTTGAATCACCGCCTAACAAAGCACATGATTGTGAAAGACAAAAGAAGTGGAGGAGATAACTCTTGTATTTAATGAAGATCATTGCTGGTGATAAACTCCCCATTGACTGTATGATTTAAAACGGTAGTGAAGTGATCCAAAAACCATGGAATAACTGAGGACTCTAAAGTATATCTTAGCCTAAAGTCTGATCACTCTTGCTGCTCTCATCCCTTTTACCCCTTCCCTTAAATTCTTTGTAACTGGACATGTTGAAGACCCATACAAACAGTATCCCAATTGTTCTTCTGCTATCTTTTTTTGCATCTCTCAACTGGACTTTCTATATGTAAACCTTACCTTATCACACTAACTGGGATATTTGTCGATGAGCCCCCTTCCAAAGAGGATCTTCCCTTCCAGTCTGGGGCAGCACAAGGGACCCCTGTTACACTGGCAAAGTTTTAGTATATACAGAGATGAATAAGATCAGGTCTGCCTCTGTATCCATCCTGCATGGAGCATTGTCTCATCAATGACCACAGGAATTGGCAAGACCGCACAAACAGATCTGGGACGAGGCTACACTTCCAGTCTAGCAGCCATGTTTCCCAATATATCTCTCTGTAAGCAGACATGACAAAGTCCTCCTGAGGATTTCATTTTATCTCTGCATGGTGCTCTCTATGTGCCAGAGGTATCGTTGAACAGGCTTACTGTTGCAAGTACATATCTGGCTCTGATTGATCACGTCTGTGATCTTCACAGGCGACTAGTGGGGTCTGTGTTAATGAAATGTGATGAAGAAGTGAAATGTGTAAGTGGTTCAACTGGCAGTACAGGGAGAAATCAGAAGGCTGTAACTAGGCTACTGGAAACAGTACAGGGAGAAATCAGAGGGCTGTAACTAGGCTACTGGAAACAGTACAGGGAGAAATCAGAGGGCTGTAACTAGGCTACTGGAAACAGTACAGGGAGAAATCAGAGGGCTGTAACTAGGCTACTGGAAACAGTACAGGGAGAAATCAGAGGGCTGTAACTAGGCTACTGGAAACAGTACAGGGAGAAATCAGAGGGCTGTAACTAGGCTACTGGAAACAGTACAGGGAGAAATCAGAGGGCTGTAACTAGGCTACTGGAAACAGTACAGGGAGAAATCAGAGGGCTGTAACTAGGCTACTGGAAACAGTACAGGGAGAAATCAGAGGGCTGTAACTAGGCTACTGGAAACAGTACAGGGAGAAATCAGAGGGCTGTAACTAGGCTACTGGAAACAGTACAGGGAGAAATCAGAGGGCTGTAACTAGGCTACTGGAAACAGTACAGGGAGAAATCAGAGGGCTGTAACTAGGCTACTGGAAACAGTACAGGGAGAAATCAGAGGGCTGTAACTAGGCTACTGGAAACAGTACAGGGAGAAATCAGAGGGCTGTAACTAGGCTACTGGAAACAGTACAGGGAGAAATCAGAGGGCTGTAACTAGGCTACTGGAAACAGTACAGGGAGAAATCAGAAGGCTGTAACTAGGCTACTGGAAACAGTACAGGCTGGGAGAAATCAGAAGGGCTGTAACTAGGCTACTGGAAACAGTACAGGGAGAAATCAGAGGGCTGTAACTAGGCTACTGGAAACAGTACAGGGAGAAATCAGAGGGCTGTAACTAGGCTACTGGAAACAGTACAGGGAGAAATCAGAGGGCTGTAACTAGGCTACTGGAAACAGTACAGGGAGAAATCAGAGGGCTGTAACTAGGCTACTGGAAACAGTACAGGGAGAAATCAGAAGGCTGTAACTAGGCTACTGGAAACAGTACAGGGAGAAATCAGAGGGCTGTAACTAGGCTACTGGAAACAGTACAGGGAGAAATCAGAGGGCTGTAACTAGGCTACTGGAAACAGTACAGGGAGAAATCAGAGGGCTGTAACTAGGCTACTGGAAACAGTACAGGGAGAAATCAGAGGGCTGTAACTAGGCTGGAAACAGTACAGGAGAAACAGCTGTAACTAGGCTACTGGAAACAGTACAGGGAGAAATCAGAGGGCTGTAACTAGGCTACTGGAAACAGTACAGGGAGAAATCAGAGGGCTGTAACTAGGCTACTGGAAACAGTACAGGGAGAAATCAGAGGGCTGTAACTAGGCTACTGGAAACAGTACAGGGAGAAATCAGAGGGCTGTAACTAGGCTACTGGAAACAGTACAGGGAGAAATCAGAAGGCTGTAACTAGGCTACTGGAAACAGTACAGGGAGAAAGCTGTAGACTAGATCAGAACAGTCAGCTTGCTACTCTCTCTCTGTAAACACTTAATAATGGATGGCATTTCAGATGATAGAGATGTCTTGGATGTTGGTTTGAAGGGGTGGTCATAAGGGGATATGTACAAGGGCCCCTGAACACATGCAAATGTCTGGAGTGTTTTGGTGATTTTAGATGTTTGAGATTAGTTTTGCTTTTCATCAAATCCTACTCTCCCACACCCTTTTTTTATGTTGACCAAACATGATTGTGTGATACCAATTATATTGGGCCTGAATTACAATCTACTGATATTGGAGTAGCCAGAAATGTAACCTACTTTTCAACAGAAACATAGCTAGCTTCTTTCCATCTCAATAGAGCACTATTTAGCACCATACGTAGGTAGCACCCCAAGATCTGATATACAGTCAGAGGCCACTTAAAGCTCAATGCAACATTAGGCTAGTTCGAACTCTGTGGTGATGTAGTGATTTGTCCAATCCACAACAGCCAGGATAACATTGAGACAGGTTCATGCTTCATAGAATGTTGAGCATAATGACTCTGAATATGGAGAGGAGTCTGAGTGGAATGAAATCACATGCCCAGCATCTCAATTTGTATAATAGCACAAGACCTTAGTCTGATTTTTTTTGATGGTCATGAATTCGCACTAATGTTCTACAAATGATGAGTAGAGATTCACTTGTGTCCAGTGTCTCACCCCAATGGATATGGCTCTGTAGTTTGAATACATTCCATGTTTCATACCCTTTACAGATAGAATAATACCCCGATTTGAACATCAGAAATGATTTTCTACTCCACCCCATACTAATAATGTTAGATCAGACAATTGAATTCCTTCACTGCTTTTTTCCTTACTGATAGTCTGAAGTTCACATACCATTCCATAATGCACTGGTTGTCTTTTGCCGCCGCCTTTGGTTTCATGGCGTTCGCACATTTGGTTTGCATGCTGCCACATAGTGTGTGGTCAATCGCGTTACACGTCAAAAAAAGAGAAGTGGGAAAAGGAACATATTGCACCACCAACTAAAAGGCGCTGCATGGTCAATCCGATGTCTGCATTGTCCGTGCAGCATTTATGGTGATATGGCCTCTGCAGAAGTCGGGGCATTCATGCTTTGCGGAGCAGTGCAGAGCTGTTGTGCAGGATGGGGTCAAGGAAGTGAGTTTGTGTTTATACAGTTTGTGTTCATAAAAATCACCACCCCATTCCACTACTTTCACCCTAACTGATCCTACACTAGGCCTGGGAGGACGGTACTCTTTTCGCTGCCTCAGCATATGACACCTTCTGTTCTACTCTGACCCTGGCAACCTCAACCTGTCTTTCTTGCATCGGGCACTTCTGATCCCCAGCAACATGGGCACCTCCACAATGGACACTTTTTTTCCCCCACTGATACTACACATTCCTTTGTCACTTGCCCTCCTGCACACTTCTCATCTCAGAATCTCCCTCCAACACACTGCTGCAATATGACCATAAGTTTGGCATCTGAAACACAGTGGGTTCTGCACAAAGGCTCTCACGGGAAAGCTGACATATCCTAACATTACCTTTATCAGGTGAAAAGGACAGACAGCATCTTCTGAGTTTCACCACGCTCGCCACCGGGTCTGTGTCGCAAATGGCGGGCATCACAGACGCAGAGAATCTTACATTTCAGTTGCTCCACCTCTAAACTTAACGCCACTCTTGTAATCACTCCTTTCAAACCTCCGCCACGTGTGTTCTGGCTTTGGCCCAACCCATCAGTTTCTAGACGGCCCGAAATATGTTGCATTTGGTGAAGTGTCAGGCCATAGAGATAGAGGAATCATCTTTGTATCGGCCATTATAGTGTATGTGACAGCATGGGCAGCGCCATTGAGGCGATTTCCATTTTGAAGTAATTGATTTTCTTCATGATTTTGCTGATCTCTCCTGATGACCTGGTTGGACATGGAAGTCCCACCCAGCTGACTACATTAAAATGGTAGAAGTCCTCAATGGTGCTGCCCATGTTAATATGGCCTTTTGACCACTAGAGGCCTCTATCATTCTTTATGATCCAGACTCATTGCAGACGATAAACTAAAGTCTGTGGTCGTGGCGTAGTGTTTGACTGGAGCAGGAGCCTGGGTAGCCAGGCAAATCAGAGGAAACCATCAGACCAACTCCTTGAATACCCTACTCTTTGAAGTTTGCTCAACAAATTGTTTTACCCTTTAGTGTGTGTACTTTAATGTATTGATACTTGGGATATTGCTTTTTAATAGGAAAAGTTGCAAAATCGCTGCTGGACATCTTTAAAATGCACTACATGACCAAAAGTATGTGGACACCTGCTTGTCAAACATCTCATTCCAAAATCATGCTACAACAGCCTCCACTCTTCTGGGAAGGCTTTCTACTAGATGTTGGAACATTGCTGCATGGACTAGCTTCCATTCAGCCACAAGCATTAGTGAGGTCAGGCAATTATGTTGGCCAATTGTCATGCTGAAACAGGAAAGGGTCTTCCCCAAACTGTTGCCACAAAGTTGGAAGCACAGAATTGTCTAGAATTTCATTGTATGCTGTAGCGTTAAGATTTCCCTTCACTGGAACCATGAAAAACAGCCTAGGAACAATGGGTTAACTTCCTTGTTAAGGGGCAGAACGACAGATTTTTTACCTTGTCAGCTTGGGGACTCGATCTTGCAACCTTCTGGTTACAAGTCCAACACTAACCACTAGGCTACCTGCCACATAGTCCGTTGGACTACCAGATGAGGCGGCAGGTAGCCTAGTGGTTAGAGCGTTGGACTTATAACCGAAAGGTTGCAAGATCGAATCCCCAAGCTTGACAAGGTCGTTCTGTCCCTGAACAAGGCAGTTAACCAACTGTTCCTAGGCAGTCATTAAAAATAAGAATGTGTTCTTAATTGACTTGCCAAGTTAAATAAAGGTTAAAAAATAAAATTAAAGGTGAAGCGTGATTCATCACTCCAGAGAACGTGTTTCCACTGCTCCGGAGTCCAATGGCGATGAGCTTTACACCACTCCAGCCGACGCTTGACATTGTGCATGGTGATCTTGGCTGCTCGGCCATGGAGACCCATTTCATAAAGCTCCCGACTAACAGTTCTTGTGCTGATGTTACTTTGAGGCAGTTTGGAACTCTGTAGTGAGTGTTGCATCCGAGAACAAGATTTTTACGCGGTCCTGTTCTGTGAGCTTGTATTCTACCACTTGGCGGCTTAGCCGTTTGGGCTCTTAGACGTTTCCACTTCTCAATAACGGCACTTATTGTTGACTGGGGCAGCTCTAGCAGGGCGGAAATGTGACAAACTGACTTGTTGGAAAGGTGGCATGCACGCTGAAAGTCACTGAGCTGTTTTTCTATGTAGATGGCTGTGTGCTCAATTTTATACGCCTGTCAGCAACGGGTGTGGCTGAAAACCCTAATCCACTCATTTGAAGGGGTGTCCACATACTTTTGTGTATGTATAAGGTGTTACAAAAAGTTTTAGTTTGGACCATTTCTATCCTTTCACAATTTTACAAACTGTACAATGTTGCACTTCACCACTGTAAAGGAAAGTCACTATTCATGGCACAGCAATTTATTCTACATGAACTGCATACTGTGAATGGATCCTTTGGAGAGTGTGCCTTTTTAGATTAAATATGATTTTAACCTGAGGCGAAAATGTGGTCACCATCCAAAAACAGATAACACTACTTTTTGTTGCCTCAAATAATGTGTACTGTTTGCATTTGAATGTGAACTGTTTGCTTTTTAAAAAATCATGATTTACTCCAGTGTAGAGAGAGTAAACCAATCAGAGGTCTTATATTAGGACTTCTTATTGGATTTCAGTGTGGATGGAACAGTGCTATCTATATGTGATTAACTGAAGCTAGCCATGATTGACTAGATGGTTTGTAACTTGGATCTAAAGGCTTAAATGTACTATTATAACACCACCCAGCATGTGTATTGTTGACAGAAGTGGTCAATATAATCAGAAATTAACGATTAAGTAAGTCTTACTTCAAGTCATCAAAAACCATCACTGTCAGAACCTGAAGCTGGTATCATTGAATGATTTGTCGTCATGTAGGATGTGATAATTCTTGTTTTGAAGTTCAAGTGCATTTTTTTTTATTATTATAAAGTTTTAATCTGTTGTATTAAGGATGGCAAAGAACCTGGTATGTGTATGGAAATGATTTGAGAAATGTATTTATTGCACTTTCTGATTTGGGTGTGTGGTGTTTGTTTCCTTTCTCGTGAGACTCCTGAAAGCTGTGAATTTTATCATGGACACTGTACCGTCAACCAGAATTGTAAATATTTCACCAGCACAAAAATGTTTTGTAGTTTCACAACAAGTAAAAAAATTTTTTTTTGTTCTACTCTTGCCTGTGCTTTCTCCTCTGTTTTGTGTGTCTGTGGTGTATTCAATGTCAATTTTGAAAGAAATTTGCAGAGCATTGCACTTTGACCAAAAAAATGCTTAAAGTAACAACTTAACATTGTTGAAGTGGTAGAAAAAGTACCCAATTGTCATTCTTGAGAAAAAGTAAGATTACCTTCATAGAAAGAAATGTCTCAAGTAAAACTGAGTCACCCAGAAGAATACTACTTGAGTAAAAGTCTAAAAGTATTTGCTTTTAAATATACTTAAGTATCAAAAGTAAATGTAATTGCAAAAAATATACTTAAATATCAAAAGTAAATCATTTCAAATTGCTTATAATATCAGATGGTATCAGATCAGGGGCACACTACAACAGCAGACATAATTTACAAACAAAGCATTTGTGTTTAGTGAGTACTCCAGATCAGAGGCAGTAGGGATGACCAGGGATGTTCTCTTGATAAGTGAGTGAATTGTACCACTTTCCTGTACTTTTTTTGGGTGTGAGGGAAATTGTATGGAGTAAAAAGTAGATTATTTTCTTTAGTAAAGAAAAAGATGCCTAAAAACAACTTCGGTAAAGGTAAAAGTAAAAGTACTTCGGAAGGTAAAAATACTTTAAAGTACTACTTAAGTACTTTACACCACTGTTTGTTGCTATGTTTTATGAAAGTTAAAGCATAACTTTGTCTGTAGTACCTTTCGTCAGTGGTAGTACCTTGGGCACCCCAACGAGGGCGGTAAATGGAATTTCCGAAATTTTACGTCATTGAGCCTCGGCCTCACCTAGGTTCAGAAACTCAGTTAGACACACGCTAATGTACTGTTCTAACGTTATTTATTTTATTTTTTTAACCGAAAATGGGAGATCCTGTGGCTGAATACTCGTCCCGACTTAAACAGCAGGTCAGATCTTACACTTTACAAAGACCTCTTGGTTTGCAATAATGTGCTGAAATTAAGAAAATGTTGGTAGCTACGCTAACGTGGACTCGTTTGACGTAATGTGGCAACTAAGCCAGCTAGCTAGCCAGCTAAACATTGCAGCAGCTTGCTAGCTGACTTGTGAAAAACGTGTGAAGTCGGATGCCAGCTAAGTGTTCTCTTTGTTGTATTCTAGCTAGCTGTATTCAGTTTAATTGTTACTGCAAAGACTGACAGGTCAGCTGTTACTCATGTTGATAATGCAGGAATGGATTCATTGTACTGCCCTTCCCATCTAGACATTTCCTGATAACTATCAATCATAACATACACAAACGTTGAGGGACAGTTATTAGCTAATTTAGCTAGCTAGCTGACGGATGTGGCATCATGTGATTTCTTCAATCTGTGCTGATGTCAGTAGCTTAGTTTGAGTTTTGAGTCAAAAGTCCTGAATGTCATCCTCAACCAATCCTGCATTTGTGCGGTTTTCGTAGACCGAGTATAGGTGTAGAGGCAGGACATTTTCTTGACCGTGAACCCTTCGTCTGTCTAGGAGCAGGAGATCCATTCCCTGACTGCTGAGATCGAGAGCCTGAAGAACCCACAGAGCCTGGTTTTGTCCTCACACCTGGATGGGCTGAGAGAGGAGAACGCCAAGCTCAAATACCGCCTCAACATCCTCAAAAGGGTGATACACTTGCATAAGTATTTCCACACTCCCCTCTGGGTACATTTAATGTTAGGAGATTGAGCTATCTTATTCATTCACAAACAGATGCTTTGTTTCACAGTTTGAGAGCTAGAGACTTAATTTTTATTTATTTAACCAGGCAAGTCCGTTAAGAACACATTCTTATTTTCAATGACTGCCTAGAAACAATGGGTTAACTGCCTGTTCAGGGGCAGAACGACAGATTTGTACCTTGTCAGCTCGGGGATTTGAACTTGCAACCTTCCGGTTACTAGTACAACGCTCTAACCACTAGGCTACCCTGTCGCCCACTCTCTAAGTTGTTCCAAGTTTCCCCCAAAGAGCCTGTAGGAGGAGAGAGACTGAGTAGCTATCTATAGGTTGTCCCCTATATGTTGTATTGAAGTGCTCTCTGTCTATCCTCCCTCCCCAGAGTCTGCAGGAAGAGAGGAGCCAGTGCAGTAAGACCATGATGAACATCAACCAGCGTCTTCAGGAGATCTTTGGTGAGGCCATCCGGGAGGCCTGGCCTGACCTGGAGAACCCTCCCCTGGCCGTCACCCCCAACCAGCAGGCCAAATTTGGGGACTACCAGTGTAACAGCGCTATGGCCATGGCCCAGGTGGTACAATAACACTGATGGATTTTATTATTTGAAGCTTGTTTCTCAGTCTCAAAATGCACATCAGCCAATTCAAATCATGAATGTAGTTGCATGTGAAAAAACGCTACATGTTAGCTGTTCCTATTAGATATGCTAACCTAACCAGCTGGGAGTGATTATTTCCTGTAACAAATTCCGCAGCAGCCTATCAAAGATCTTAGACTTTATATCCAACAACCAATGGTATTTTTAAAAATAGATTTATTTGGACACTAGAAATATGCATTAAAACTCCACCTGAATTTTGTTACACTTGGTCTGTCATATGTGAAGTTTGCCAATATTGCATGATACGTCCTTGACCAGGCTACTAACGTTAGACAAAAGGCATGTTTTTGCATGAATGACAAAATCCCACGTTTCACACAACGATGTGTTTTTACAGGGAAAAGATAAAGGTCTATTCAACATTTGTGACCGATCGCCTCGATTCGGTCTTATGTAGCAACATTTTAAATGGTTTTTACATTGGATAAAAGTAGAGACTCGGAGCTAGGAAATTGCATATCATACACTGCAGTTGAGGAACAATGGGAAAGTAATTCTGCTTTGAATGTTAATAAACTTGTAACCCCACTTTTGAGAAAATGGCCCTTGAACATTTTGGTAGACCTACTGGAGAGCTTGTCTACGCCCATTCAGCATCGTTAACACCCTCTTAAGCCTTAGCCCAACCATCTCTTTAAGGATTCACATGTGGTAAACACGCTATATCAAATAAAATCTATGTTTATTTGTCACATGCACAGGATACAGAAGGTGTAAACAGTACAGTAATAGTACTTGCCTAGTAGCAATATCGAAAACAGAATGTGTCCTGATAATTATTTGATTGTTATTAGACAATGCTTATCTAACACACTTGTTTAAATTGATGGGTCATATGAAGGAAATGCTATAACCACCCCTCACCCACAAGTGGATGGGTCACTATTGACACATGTTCATGAAATACAATCAATGGCCGTAATCACCCCCAGACACACTTGCTAATTTTCTTGGTCATGTAATAATCTGGCTGTCTAGAGTCTTTTGTTTAGACATGTAGCTGCTAGCTAGCTAAACAATGAACCCTCATGAATCTGCAGGTAGCTAAAGCTAACAAACTAGGTTCAATGTTAGCTAACATTAGGCTATAACTAGCAAATGGATTTCTGATTCTAATAATTCTACACGTAACGTTAGCTAGCGAGCCAGTAAGCTAATGTTTGCTAGCTCACTAACAGTTCGCTTTAACTTGCAATAAAAATGACTTTCTGACAAAATTAGACACGTATATCTGGAATATGTAGCTAGACTCTGGAATATGTAGCTAGACTCTTATCCGTATACATGGATGAACGATTCACTGCTGACTGGAACCATTTAACTCTGTTTTGTAGCTACACTGTTCAAATGTTTGGGGTCACTTAGAAATGTCCATGTTTTTTAAAGAAAAGCACATTTATTTTGTCCATTAACTTCTTCGGGATTGGTGTCCCATCCACAGGATGGTTGCGCTAACGTAGGCCAATGTGATTAGCAAGAGGTTGTAAGTAACAAGAAAATTTCCCAGGACATAGACATCTGATATTGGCAGAAAGCTTAAATTCTTGTTAATATGACTGCACTGTCCAATATATAATAGCTATTACAGTGAAAGAATACCATGCTATTGTTTGAGTGCACAGTTTTGAACATAGAATGTTATTAATAAAACAAATTAGGCGCATTTGGGCAGTCTTCATATAAAATGTTGAACAGAAATGCCATGGTTCATTGGATCAGTCTACAATGTTGCACACACACTGCTGCTACCTAGTGGCCAAAATCTAAATTGCGGCTGGGCTGGAATAATACATTATGGCCGGTCTCTTGCATTTAAGAAATGGTGGTACAAAAAAATACAAAATAACATGTTTTTTTTGTAATATCTTTTACCAGATCTATTGTTATATTCTCTTACATTCCTTTCACATTTCCACAAACTTTAAAGTGTTTCCTTTCAAATGGTACCAATAATATGCATATCCTTCCTTCAGGGCAGTTAGATTTGGGTATGTCATTTTAGGTGAAATGTGTGGGTTCGATTACAGACTCACATGGAATAGCCTTAATTTCTCAGAACAAGAGTATACTGATGAGTTTAAGAAGAAAGTTATTTGTTTCTGGCCATGTTGAGCCTGTACTCGAACCCACAAATGCTGATGCGCCAGATACTCAACTAGTCTAAAGAAGGCCAGTTTTATTGCTTATTTTTACCTGTTTTAACCTTTATTTAACTAGGCAGGTCAGTTTAAGAACAAATTCTTATTTTCAATTGTGTCCTAGGAACAGTGGGGTAACTGCCTTGTTCAGGGGCAGAAAGACAGATTTTTACCTTGTCAGCTCGGGGATTTGATCTTGCAACCTTTCACTCTAACCACGAGGCTACCTATCGCCCCTTTAATCAACACAAGAGTTTTCAGCTGTGCTAACATAATTGCAAAAGGGTTTTCTAATGATCATTTAGTCTTTTAAAAGGATAAACCTGGATTCGCTAACACAACGTGCCATTGGAACACAGTAGTGACGGTTGCTGATAATGGGCCTGTGTACGCCCATGTAGACATTCCATTAAAGAATATGCCATTTCCAGCTACAATAGTCAGTAATTTACAACATTTAACAATGTCTACACTCTATTTCGGATTACATTTACATTTAAGTCATTTAGCAGACGCTCTTATCCAGAGCGACTTACAAATTGGTGCATTCACCTTATGACATCCAGTGGAACAGTCACTTTACAATAGTGCATCTAAATCTTAAAGGGGGGGGGGTGAGAAGGATTACTCAGTCTCATGCTACCACGAGAGGGAAATCACCGCCAGCATTCAAATGTGACCAAAACATCAGCCAGGAAGCATAGGAACTGAGAAGTGGTCTGTGGTCACCACCTGCAGAACCACTCCTTTATTGGGGGTGTCTTGCTAATTGCCTATAATTTCCATCTGTTGTCTATTCCATTTGTACAACAGCATGTGAAATTTGTCAATCAGTGTTGCTTCCTAAGTGGACAGTTTGATTTCACAGAAGTGTGATTGACTAGGAGTTACATTGTGTTGTTTAAGTGTTCCCTTTATTTTTTTGAGCAGTGTATATATTCATTATAAGGTTTAATATTGTTCCACAGTTATTTTCTAGTCTCTGCCTCTTATAAAGAAACGTTCTGAGAGATGTGTGAGTTATTGCACTCAAAACAGGGTGTCTGTGAGAAAGCGCTTCAACGCTAAAAGAGATTCATAGACACACAACCCTGCAGGGGAGTGAAAGAGATAAGAGACTAGTCAGACATACCACTATAAAGCAACTTGGGGAGTGGAAAATTACTGCTGAGCCCTTAGAAACACTGGAACTATTGTCTCTCCTGCAAGTTTGTAAAACTGTATACGCATAGGTGTTGATGTAGGCAGTTACATCACTAGGGGTTCACTGCAAGCATATTAAAAGCAACTTGGACTTTTCCTATTTTGCAGAACTCAAGAGAGACATCGGTTGTATGTTTGATCTTTGACTTCTGTCTACAGCTGTATTTTGAGTTCCTTATTTGTTAAGTAAATAACAGCCAAGAAAAGTGGAACCAACAGGAACACAACACATGCACAGTGATGGCATGGTGAACAAACAAACACATAAATAATAGGATATACTGCAGGGTGTCAAATAAACTAACTGAAATGTTGGTGGGTGTGTTAATTTAAACCAACTTTTTTGGTTCAAGTGTGGACCCACTTTTGTCTTCTTTTGTTACCTGTTTTGTTATCGTTTGTATTGTCTCTGTCCCTGCAAACTCTTTCCCACTAACTCTGTCTTTCTGAGTTGGTTTTGCAAATAGCCTAAATATCAACAGCTCAACTTTAATTTGATCAGTTAGTGGGTGAATGAAATGGGAGTGTCATTGTTTTGGATTTATTGTGTTTCAGATGATGAAATCAAAGGGCCTGAATGTGAACCCCAGGGAGATCGCTGAGAAGATTCAGCAGAACATTCCAGACAATGAGCTCATTGAGAAGACTGAAATTGCTGGACCAGGTTTGTGAAAATTCACCAAACAAGGAGGTGGGCAGAGCCAAGCACTAGCTAGCAAGATCTTACATGCTGTCCGCCATCGTGCGCACGTTGATTTTGTTTACCCACACCAGAAGCGATCAGGACACACAGGTTGAAATATCAAAACAAACTGAACCAATTATATTAATTTGGGGACAGGTTTAAAAGCATTAAACAGTTATGGCAATTTAGGTAGCTAGCTTGCTGTTGCTAGCCAATTTGTCCTGGTATATAAACATTGGGTTGTTATTTTACCTGAAATGCACAAGTTCCTCTACTCCAACAATTAATCCATAGTTTAAACGGTAAACCAAATTAGTTTCTTATCATCACTCCTTCCTTCAGGCTTCTTTTTCTTCTTTGGACTTTATATGGCTGTTGGCAACCAACTTTAGAGCATTACTACAACCGACCGGAGAGTGGACCTAAGTTCATCTTTCAATCATCCACGTGGGTATATGCTCCTAGAAACCAATGAGGAGATGGGAGAGGCCAGACTTTCAATTTTAGCGCCTGGTCACGCCCTCGAGCAGTGTGGGTGCAATGATTGAATAACATGTATGTGTAAATTTATTTTGCAAATCTTGTGCACGTGAAGTGAGCGGTGTGGTCGGCATGTTATTGGCGTGTTTTAGCATGTATTTGCATATTTCTGTTAGGGAACGCCTACTCTGAAGTGCCCATGTGCAAGAACTCCATTTGCCCTTGCACTCCTTCTAAACAATACAAAAATCTACAAAACTTAGTCTACTGTTGGCATCAGATTATTGTTTTGGGAACAAAACTTTATTGATATTAAATGTTTCTTCGATGAAAACAAGAATGTCGGCCCAGTTCCATCTCGCTCCATACTCTACCACCGGTGGCCACTGTGCTTCCTCTCCTCACAATATTTAGTGGCGAGTGAAATTCCAACCAGATGGTTTAGATTGATACATCCAGTTAAACTAAGTTGACCACGTGTTCAGGATTGTGCGGGACTGTCCTGCAACCAAACAATCATGTCCCGCTGCATATTATCAACAAATTCAAACCTCACTAATTTTATTTTATTTAACCAGACAAGTTAGTTAAGAACAAATTCTTATTTTTAATGACTGCCTAGGAACAGTATGTTAACTGCTTGTTCAGGGGCAGAATGACAGATTTGTACCTTGTCAGCTCGGGGGTTTGAACTCGCAACCTTCCAGTTACTAGCCCAACGCTCTAACCACTAGGCCACCATGCCGCTCCTAATTAAAAAGAAATATGTTGATTTGTCCCATTTTTCAGACGTTCCAACCTGTCACTTGCAGTCACGTTGCGCTTATTGATATATATATATATATTATAAGGATGTGGTCTGTTAAACACTTCTCCAGTCGTTGTTGAGATATATTCTATCGTCAACCAGTCACATTTCTCAAATCTTTTCAGATTAAATTCCAGTTAAACTTGGGGAGAACAGTTAGGCCTAATTACTTACAAAATGCAAGTTTCTGAAGAAGAGCTACAAAAGTTAATAGCCATATTAGACAGGAGGATATAAGGTAATTTTGTAAAACTTAAGGCTGTCCATGCTCATTACTTGTTCGTTCAACTCAATCACATTTTAAAAGTATTGATTCCTAGCTGTTTTACATTCCCTGAGACCAACCAGAAAAAATTCCTTTGGAAAAATATTCCTAGATTTATGAAACAGCCAACCATGTAGTATCTCGTTTCTGCATCACCAAATTTTTCGCAAGGAATTAGTTGTGCACGTAGCCTACTCTTATCTCATTCTGTGTAGGAGTGTAGTGCTGCCGGAGCGTCTCTCTGCCATTTCTCACAATGTTGCTTTCTTTAGTAAAGTTAGAACCAAATGTAATAGCATAGTATAACATTACTCTTACACCAAAAACACCACCTCATTTCTTATGAGATTTTAGGATTGTTAGCGGAAATGTCTGTTTTTTTTTCTCAAGCAGCCAAAACGCAACAGTGTGCGCCACTAGGCAGAATGTGCTTGGTTTGAAACAAAATATAGGAAGGCTATATAGTTTAACAGAAGTTAGGAATGTAACTATGGTTCTTCAAATACCTGGAAGACTGTAGGTACAGTTGAAAGTATGGATTATAATCCCTTGCACTCCGCGCAGGTCGAGCAATAATAACAACAAAGTCACGTCAGTGACGTGATTGCGTGGGAGGACGTGCCCATGCAGTTCATATGAAACAGTGCGTGGTCTGACGCACGGTCTCAGAGAATATTCTCGCCCAAAAGATTCAGTGACAGGAAAGTACTGACGGTCTTCCAGGTGTTCATAGAACCATAGTTAAAATTGTATTTGTTACATGCGCCGAATACAGCAGGTGTGGACCTTACTGTGAAATGCTTACTTACAAGCTCTTAACCAACAATGCAGTTAAGAAAATACCTTAAAGTAACTTCCGTTCTACTTCATACCTTTCAGACGTCAGTACGTTTGAAAGTGTGGATGACCAACAGTCACAAGGAATAGCACTACTAACCTAATGCACCAGTGCCACTGGAAGAATGGCAGAGCCCATGGTGTGGCAGGATGCAACGTGATTTGGACATGAGATTTGCTCACTCCTCCTCCGCAATAAGGAGGGAAGCAGTAGGCCGCCATCTCGATGGCTTGATTGATGTGAACCTCAGGCAAAAAGGCTGGATTGGGCCCTAAGGTCACTCCTAGGTCATCTGCCTTACTCATTTCGCTGATGAAATAGCTAAGAGGAATGCCGTTTTCAGAGAGGACCATTTTATGTCCGGCTTCTCCGTATGCTTGAAAGGAGGTTTCGTCAAAGCCTCCAATACTAGTGGCAGGTCCCAGGATGCCACACAGACTGTCCTGGGAGGATGCAGCCGGTGGACACCTTGTAAGAATTGGCAGATGAGGTAGTGGGCCCCTGCTGATTTTCCATCGACGCATGAATGGTTAGCCGATTATGGCTGAGCCATACACCTTCAAGGTAGAGGCAGAGCGACCTGAGTCCAATAGTTTCTGAAGGAAGCTCAGTATAACAGGTACAGAGCAGGATACCGGTTCCTCACCCCTGGTAGAGCACCATTCGGTAAACAGCTTCCAGTGTACATCATCCTGGTCAATGGGGCTCTGGCGTTCTGTAACGTCTCGATAAAAGCAGGATTGCAGCTGGTCAGTAGAGGGTCAGGCTCTTCAGAGGCCACACCCATAGCTGTAGTTGGTCTGGGATGCCATATCCTGCCACCCAACTGTGAGAGCAGGTCCTGCCTGTGAGGGAGCTGCCATAGTTCTCCCTCCAGAAGACTGAGTAGGGTTGGAAACCAGGGACAAGTTGGCCATCTGGGAGCTACAAGCAGCAGCCTTTGCTGAGCCTGAGATAGCAACATTGCACAGGGTAAGATCAGGGGTTTGGAAGGAAAGCATACGGTCGGTCCTCTGGCCATGTGAGCTAAGGCGTCCATGCCTAGGGGGCTCTTGGACTCTGGTTCTTTCTGGTAAAGGGAGCAGTGGGATGTTTGATCTGAGGTGAACAGTTCCACGTGTGCTGTCCCGAGCCGCTGCCATATCTTCAGTACTTCTGGGTGAAGTCTCCATTTCCGACAAATCTGCCACCTCGTTTACCTTGCCTGGGAGATGAATGGCTCGTTGGGAGGCCAGATGTGGTACTGTCCATTCCAAGAGTTTTTGGGCCACCTGTAGGGACAGTACAGTCCTCGTTCCCTCTTGATGGTTGATGTGTCAATGAATTGTCTGATCGTATCAGGATGTGTTTGAGAACAGGCAGAAAGGGATTCAGGGTTAGGTAAACTTTCCTCCCTCTGGTGCACCACTTCCCCCATACAGACCTGTGTTGCCACTCTGCTCCCCAGCCTGTTAGTGGAGCGTCAGTCGTCACTACTTCCTGCCTTTCCGGAAATGATCCGAGAGCGACACCTGTAGTTAGGTAGGCTCTCTTCCTCCACGGCCGCAGAGCAGAATAGCATTCCCTTGTCACCTGTGTTTTGGTGTTTCTGTCCTTCTTGGGGTCCAAGCGGAGGTCGTTTAACCACACTTGTAGTGGCCTTAAAGAAAGCAGGCCTAATGGTGTCTCTGCGGAGGCCACCGCGAGCATGCCCATCAGTTGTTGGAACGTTCGTGCCTTCACCAATGCATTCAACTGGAATTGTTTTAGAAGAAGAAGAATGCTGTCCACGCGCTGAGGTGGTATACATGTCCTCATAGTGCGGAAGTTCAGAGCCATGCCAATAAAGGTGACCTTTTGGCTTGGCGTTAAGTTGCTTTTTTTGTTTGTTCACGGTAAGACCCAGTGCGCTGACGTGTCAGGTCTGAGGGTCTGAGGAGACTGGTCTGAGTGGGATGCTGAACCCCCCCCCCCCCCCACCCGCCATTCAGTTTCTGCCCCATGCCTGTTCGTGGGGTTCGTTGCGCACTAGCCACGGCCTCCTGGGGGTTTGGGGTGGTGGCTGCATAGCCGTCCGGGGCTGGGGAGCACCTGTGTTAGGCTGGTGGTAGTACCAAGGGCGTGTGTGGGGCGAGCCTAGTGAGAGTGGGGATGTTCAGTGCGTCAGGCCTCGATCTGCCATGACTGTGATTCCTGGTTTCTGGTCTGTGGTGTAGCCCAGGGACAGTCCCGCACAATCCTGAAAACGTGGTCTACTTAGTTTAACTGGATGTATTAATCTAAAGCATGCGGTTGGAATTTCACTCGCCACTAAATATTGTGAGGAGAGGAAGTCCAGTGGCCACCGGTGGTAGAGTATGGAGCGAGATGGACCTGGGCCCACATTCTGCAAATGTTCTCATCGATGAAACATGAAATATCAATCAAGTTTTAATGCGCTGTTTTCTACCTTCAATGGCCTGCTCAGCCGCGGGGCCGAAGAGCAGTCCGGGGACAACTGGGAGCTTGCTCAGCGCCTCTCTGGAGTCATCGGACATTGGGGCTTGGGCGAGCCAGACCTAGCAACGAGTCACAACAAGGGCGGATATCAGTCTGCCTAGCTCTCTGGTCAGGAATGCAAATGCTTGAAGAGATGCGTCTTTCAGGTTGCAGAGGTCCAGGTCTGCGTGCTCTGACTGGAGCATCCTGTTCTGTGCTTGCATGAGCACTGAGAGGGAGTTCCCAATGCGGGCCATGTGGGCCGTTGTGTCGTAGGCCCGTGACAGTAGCTCATCTGTGGCCCTGCACTGAGGTCTGGGGCAGCGGGCATCATCCTTCAGTGCTTCATCTGGGAAGAGCATTAGCTCTACTATGCATTCATCCCATGTTTTGCGTCGGGCATGGCAGATATCGTCCCACTGTCCTTACTGTGGTGGGCAAGAGCCCACTGGTGAGCCCAGCATCTCTGAAGTGCCATAAGAAAAGTTGGTGAAGGTTGCACACTGAACGGTGTAGCTACCGGGGTCTTCCTTTTTTACATTTTTACAAAAGGATAGATTTGAAGTTAGATAAACTTAGATTTTTCGGCAGGTACATATGCAGCATACTACCCTCCACAGCACGGCCTTCGCTCCAAATCAAAACTCCAAACCTACAACTTAATTTTGACCAAAATTAACTGGAGAGATTACTGCTTTCAACGTCATTTATTTTTCCAAGCTATGTTGGAGGGTGCTCTAGCCAACAAACAGCAGAGACCTGAGGACACCATTCCAACCTGGAACTGAGTGAGTAGTGTTTGGTCTGATGCTATTTTGAAAGCCATTAAGAAAAATAAACTGGAGTTAAGGCTCTCAGGCTTGCAAGGACAGGCCAGATACAAATTCAATTAGCACTAAGGTGTGAAATAAAAGGCCCTTGGGCCCAACAAGTGTCAGGAGTCTTTGAAGCATCATCTGAAGCCCCCTCCTGCTGTTCAAAGACCATTCACTGGCATTTTATACAAGAAATCTGCCTCCAGAAATAAAAGCTTATCCCAAGTGGGTGTGACACCTACTCCCAATGCCTGCTGCACTGCTGCTTGGATTCCAACTGACGATCTATTCACCGTCTGTCCTGGCCTGTCTCCCCCTGTCTGGTACAGGTACCTCCACCACACTCACCCCTCTCCTGAGCTTTCGCTCACCTCCAACACACATGCACTGTTGGGGTGAGTGACTCTGAACTTACAATGGCTAGCCCCAAGTCGTTATATATATTTAAAAATGTTCTTGTCCATTTTGCTATTTGAATTGCTGTACAATATGATCTTGTTGGCATCTGATGCACATTCAGATGTCATACATCACCACTGCAGAGCTCTCATGTCCTATGCCATGCCTTGATTGTATTACTGTTGATGATTTCTGGAAATGTGCATGTACTTACTGACCATTTTGAATCCCACCATACCTTTTCCGCTATGCAATCTGGTTTCAGAGCTGGTCATGGGTGCACCTCAGCCACGCTCAAGGTTCTAAACGACATCATAACCGCCATCGATAAGATATTCATAGACCTGGCCAAGGCTTTCGACTCTGCCAATAAGAATGTTGTGATTGACAGACTCGACAGCCATGGTTTCTCAAATGATTGCCTCGCCTGGTTTACCAACTACTTCTCTGATAGAGTTCAGTGTGTCAAATCGGAGGGCCTGTTGTCCGGACCTCTGACAGTTTCTATGGGTGTGCCACAGGGTTCAATTCTCGGGCCGACTCTTTTCTGTATACATCAATGATGTTGCTCTTGCTGCTGGTGATTCTCTGATCCATCTCTATGCAGACGACACCATTCTGTATACTTCTGGCCCCTACTTGGACACTGTGTTAACTAACCTCCAGACGAGCTTCAATGCCATACAACTCTCCTTCCGTGGCCTCCAACTGCTCTTAAACGCAAGTAAAACTAATTGCATGCTATTCAATCGATCACTGCCCGCACCTGCTCGCCCATCCAGCATCACTACTCTGGACGGCTCTCACTTAGAATACGTGGACAACTACAAATACCTGGGTGTCTGGTTAGGCTGTAAACTCTCCTTCCAGACTCACATTAAGCATCTCCAATCCAAATTTAAATCTAGAATCTGCTTCCTTTATCGCAACAAAGCATCCTTCACTCATGCTGCCAAACATACCCTCGTAAAACTGACCATCCTACCGATCCTTGACTTCGGCGATGTCATCTATAAAATAGTCTCCAACACTCTACTCAACAAACTGGATGCAGTCTATCACAGTGCCATCCGTTTTGTCACCAAAGCCCCATACACTACCCACCATTGCGACCTGTAGGCTCTCGTTCGTTGGCCCTCGCTTCATACTCGTCACCAAACCCACTGGCTACAGGTTATCTACAAGTCTCTGCTAGGTAAAGCCCTGCCTTATCTCAGCTCACTGGTCACCATGGCAGCACCCACTCGTAGCACACGCTCCAGCAGGTATATCTCCCTGGTCACCCCCAAAGCCAATTCCTCCCTTGGTCGTCTTTCCTTCCAGTTCTCTGCTTCCCATGACTGGAATCAATTGCAAAAATCTCTGAAGCTGGAGACTCACATCTCCCTCACTAGCTTTAAGCACCAGCTGTCAGAGCAGCTTACAGATCACGGCACCTGTACATAGCCCATCTGTAAACAGCCCATCTATCTACCTACCTCATCCCCATACTGGTATTTATTTTGCTCCTTTACACCCCAGTATCTTTTTATAAATAAATAAAAATGTACACTCTGGCCCACCTACTGTTGCTAGCCCCAATTCTGACTTGTGCGCTGATATCTGCTTCACTGATTTCTGCTCTTGTAAAAGCCTGGGTTTTCTGCATGTTAACTCTAGAAGTGTATTACCTAAAAGGTGTGGGTTCACAGCTCCAGTCCAGATGTTTTGGTCATTACTGAGACGTGGTTAAGAAAGAGTGTTTTGAATACTGATGTTAACCTTTCTGGTTATTCATTTTCCGGCAAGACCTTCCAATGGTGGGGGAGTGGCAATCTTTACCAAGGATCACCTTCAGTGCTCGGTTATCTCCAAGTCTGTCTCCAAACAATTTGATTTGCAGTTTTTAAGTATTAAACTTTCAAATAGCTCTTGACTGTTGCTGGGTGCTATCGTCCTCCATCGGCCTGTACCCTACCCTACCTGCCCTAAGCTCTCTCCTGGCCCCTTACACTAAGTGTGAATTTGTCCTGCTAGGTGACCTAAACTGGGACATGCTTACACCATCTGACCAGGTCCTAAAGCAATGGGACTTCCTAAATCTTTCTCAGATTATCAATAATCCCACAAGATATGATTCCAAACACCCAAAAAAGGCTACGCTCCTCATTGTTATCCTGAAAGGTATCAGTCCTGTGTTTTCTGTAATGACCTTAGTGATCACTGTTTTACAGCATGTGTTCGTAATGGCTGCTCATGTGAAACGACCTGTCCTGATGTGTCATAGATGCTTGCTAAAAAACTTCAATGACCAAGCCTTCCTTCATGAACTGGCCTCTGTAAAATGGTATAGAATCATCTTGATCTCCTCTGTCGAAGACACTTGGACCTTCTTTTTTAAATATTTTCAGTGGTATTGTTAATTAACACACCCCCATAAAGAAGCCCCTAGTTTCAGCCAATAGTTCGTCCGTGATCTTAGAGTAACTCCACCTCAAGAGTTGCATTTGGCGATAGGCTCAGCACACGCATACTCAATGTGACTGGCTATCGTTCAGGCAAATGAGAAATAAGTGTGCTCAGGCTATCCGGAAGGCCAAAATAATTTGATTTAAGGAGCAGTTCTCCCTCTGTGGGTCTAACCCAAAGAAGTTATTGAAAATGGTTAAAGACCTGGAGAATAAACCCCCCCCTCACAGCTGCCCATGTCCATTAATGTTGATGTGGTTGTTACTGACAAGAAGCACATGGCTGAGCTCTGTAATCACCACTTCATTAAGTCAGGATTCCTATTTGACTCAGCCATGCCTCCTTGCCCGTCCAACATTTCTAATGCAACTATCCCTGATGTTTCTCCCTATTTTTTTCCCCCTTCCCCGCTACGAAGTCTCTCCCTGCAGGCAGTCACTGAGTCTGAGGTGTTAAAGGAGCTCCTTAAACTTGACCCCCAAAAAACGTCTGGGTCCGATGGTTTTAGACCCTTCTTTAAGGTTGCTGCCCCTATCATCGCTAAGCCTATCTCCAACCTTTTTAACCTGTCTCTCCTTTCTGGGGAGGTTCCCATTGCTTGGAAGGCAGCCACAGTTTGTCTTTTATTTAAAGAGAGAGATCAAGCTGATCCTAACTGTTCTAGGCCTATTTCTATTTTGGCCTTTTTATCAAAAGTTTTGTAAAAACTTTCTTGATGTCTAGTATTCTCTCGGGTATGCAATCTGGTTTCCGCTCAGGTTATGGATGTGTCACTGCAACCTTAAAGGTGCTCAATGATAAGCAATATTGTGCTGCTATTTTTATTGACTTGGCCAAAGCTTTTGATACGGTAGATTATTCCATTCTTGTGGGCCGGCTATGGAGTATTACTGTCTCTGAGGGTCTTTGGCCTGGTTTACTAACTACCTCAAAGAGTGCAGTGCAGAGCTTTGTTCAGAGCCTCGGAATGACTCCTCTGACCCATCTTTAGTGTTGAGACTGAATGGATCCACAACAGTAGTTGGCACCTCCTTCACTATATTGGGTGTGTTTTCTTCCTGGTCACTAAAGTGCCAGTTGGATGCCCGAGTGGAGGGTATGCTAGAGGGTCCCGACTCAGAGCAACTATGCTTTTGCATTCCTTCAAGCCCCCCATCTCAGAAGATAAGGAATTGACCTTTTACTGGGGGGCTCCATCGGTTTTGTGGGCTTTCCCTCTTTTGGTGGTCCTAGGTGGGTCCTGGCAAACAAAATGATCTGTGAAAACCAGGCCCTCAACTCTAGGTAGATGCACTTGCTTCACAGGCTGGATGGCGCAGTTATTGCAGGGGTCAGAAAGGGCCTCATGCTGTTGGCCAACGCCTAGGCAGGCGGGGCACCGGTCAGAGGAGCTGAACAGCATCAAGGTGATGCGGTGTTCTCTCGTGAAGAAAATAAATGCTAAAATATAAATATAAATATATAACATTTCTTATGCAGTACACTGATTCGTCAATTAACTAATATAATGATGACTGGAGACTGTATACAACAGCTACCACAATACACAGTAAGGGTAGAGTACTACAATAATGTGTCGGGAGCTGTACAGCACCCACAAAATAATTTTAGAGCTATGGCCACAGGGCTGGAGCAGGAGGCTTATTTATGCAAAACACGCACAAATGCCCGTCATTTGGTAAGCCATGCTGACAACACATTGGCAACTAGGTGGAGTGGGTAAACTAGCTAGCTTGTAGAATGCTAGTAATACCATTGGATAGGGAATACCAGGGGGAAGCAATCCGAATTCACATTTTATAGCTGGCTAGTCTAACAATCTTCCTATATGTGGTTATCTAGGGGATTGACCCGCTCAAGTTTTATTTAGTCGAGGGATGACTAGTGCCTGGTGGCCTCGAAAACAAGAACAGCAGTGGAGGATATCTTGACAAGGTTAGCACCGGAGTACGGTGGCCAACACACACTAGCTGTTGGGCATAAGACATGGAAGCCCGATATCCTCTGATAAAAGGGATAGGTAGGGAAGAGCTGTCACACAGTCTTGGAGGGTGAATTTCACACTCTGACCCACAGGTCACAGGCTGTTGTTGACAGACTGACAGTAAACACAACTCAGAGTTTAGCTTACCCTACCGGGACTTGGGAAGATGTGATCTGAAAAACGGGAGCCGCGGAGCAGTCAACTTTTGAGAAGAAATAAGAGGCAGTGTGTGGTCTGACGTAGTTTTATATGAAACGCAGAGCACGTCCTGCCACATTGTCACATCATCGGCGTGACTTTTTGGTTTGTACTGATACTGTAAATTCTAAATTCTATGATCAATAGGCCATATCACAACTGGTACTGACTTTGAGAAATTTACATTTACAATTTTAATGCGCTCTGGCACCTAAAAAGTTAGCACTACACCATGAGCGGGAAGAGGATTCTTCTTTTAGGGGGGGTGGTTGCCAATTTATTTCATTCATATAGGCTACACTGTCTCTCGCGGATGTCCCGCAAATCAATCTCTTGTCCCGCACTTTAAATGTGCTCAATCTTGGTGAAACATCTGGTTCCTTCTGTCTCTTGTGTTACATAGCTTTTTGTGCTCTCAGGGTTCATCAATGTTCACCTTAAGAGATCGTTTGTGTCCAAACTGCTGACCAACATGCTACTCAACGGTGTCCAACCTCCTCCCTTAGAGAGCAAGAAGAAGGTAGGCTAATATCCTGCTTTTATGGACCCAACCAGTGCCCTTTTTCGAGTTTTAAATGTGGTTGAATCTGATATGTCCCATAAACTATTGGATGAATCTTATGTGGATGTGTGTGTTTCCTAGGTGGTTGTGGATTTCTCATCTCCAAACATTGCCAAGGAGATGCACGTAGGTCACCTGCGCTCCACCATCATCGGGGACAGCATGTGTCGCCTGTTTGAGTTCCTAGGCTACGATGTGTTGAGGTCAGTAAATCAGTCAAAATGTTCAAGACATATATAAATTCAGTTAATCTTTTTTTGAAGTGTACTGGTATCACTTTATGATACAGAAATGACCAGGTATTTACTTAAAATGTAGTAAACAATAATAACCTATGAATGTATGAAGAGTTTCTGTGTTACCTTATCAAACAGCTGTAACAGTTGTCAGTCACTAATATACCATGACTCAGCCAAATGAATACCAACAGAGGCAGAGCAACCCCTACATTTCAGTTAGTTTATTTGACTCCCTGCCCCGCAGTACAGTGGGGCAAAAAAAGTATTTAGTCAGCCACTAATTGTGCAAGTTCTCCCACTTAAAAAGATGAGAGAGGCCTGTAATTTTCATCATAGGTACACTTCAAATATGACAGACAAAATGAGAAAAAAAATCCAGAAAATCACATTGTAGGATTTTTAATTAATTTATTTGAAAATGATGGTGGAAAATAAGTATTTGGTCAATAACAAAAGTTTATCTCAATACTTTGTTATATACCCTTTGTTGGCAATGACAGAGGTCAAACGTTTTCTGTAAGTCTTCACGAGGTTTTCACACACTGTTGCTGGTATTTTGGCCCATTCCTCCATGCAGATCTCCTCTTGAGCAGTGACGTTTTGGGGCTGTTGCTGGGCAACAAGGACTTTCAACTCCCTCCAAAGATTTTCTATGGGGTTGAGATCTGGAGACTGGCTAGGCCACTCTAGGACCTTGACATGCTTCTTACGAAGCCACTCCTTTGTTGCCCGGGCAGTGTGTTTGGGATCATTGTCATGCTGAAAGAGCCAGACACGTTTCATCTTCAATGCCCTTGCTGATGGAATGAGGTTTTCACTCAAAATCTCACGATACATGGCCCCCATTCATTCTTTCCTTTACACGGATCAGTTGTCCTGGTCCCTTTGCAGAACAACAGCCCCAAAGCATGATGTTTCCACCCCCATGCTTCACAGTAGGTATGGTGTTCTTTGGATGCAACTCAGCATTCTTTGTCCTCCAAACACAACGAGTTGTTTTTACCAAAAAGTTATATTTTGGTTTCATCTGACCATATGACATTCAACTTCAGACGGGCCTGGACACGTCTGGCACTGCAGGATTTGTGTCCCTGGCGACATTTTTTTTATATATATTTTTTTTAACCTTTATTTAACTAGGCAAGTCAGTTAAGAACAAATTCTTATTTTCAATGACTGCCTAGGGCATAGTGTGTTACTGATGGTAGGCTTTGTTACTTTGGTCCCAGCTCTCTGCAGGTCATTCACTATGTCCCCCCATGTGGTTCTGGGATTTTTGCTCACCGTTCTTGTGATCATTTTGACCCCACGGGGTGAGATCTTGCGTGGAGCACCAGATCGAGGGAGATTATCAGTGGTCTTGTATGTCTTCCATTTCCTAATAATTGCTCCTACAGTTGATTTCTTCAAACCAAGCTGCTTACCTATTGCAGATTCAGTCTTCCCAGCCTGGTGCAGGTCTACAATTTTGTTTCTGGTGTCCTTTGACAGCTCTTTGGTCTTGGCCATAGTAGAGTTTGGAGTGTGACTGTTTGAGGTTGTGGACAGGTGTCTTTTATACTGATAACAAGTTCAAACAGGTGCCATTAATACAGGTAACGAGTGGAGGACAGAGGAGCCTCTTAAACAAGTTGTTACAGGTCTGTGACAGCCAGAAATCTTGCTTGTTTGTAGGTGACCAAATACTTATTTTCCACCATAATTTGCAAAATAAATTAATTAAAAATCCTACAATGGGATTTTCTGGATTTTTTTTTTCTAATTTTGTCTGTCATAGTTGAAGTGTACCTATCATGAAAATTACAGGCCTCTCATCTTTTTAAGTGGGAGAACCTGCACAATTGAGGGCTGACTACATACTTTTTTGCCCCACTGTACATACTGTAATTTTGTGTTTGTTTACCATGTCGTCACTGCATGTGTTTGTGTTGTGTTCCCTAGGCTGAATCATGTGGGGGACTGGGGCACCCAGTTTGGCATGCTCATCGCTCACCTGCAGGACAAGTTCCCAAACTACCTGACCGTGTCCCCTCCCATTGGAGATCTGCAGGCATTCTACAAAGTGAGTCCACCCAAAATACAAAATATTTAAAAAATGGAATAAAGTAGACCACTACAGATGAAGGTGGTGGGTTTAAAAAACTTAAAGGGAATGACATCAGAAATGGCATGTCCTTTCGTCTGGCCAAATGTTGAGTTGTGTAGACTGTCCTTGGCATACATTACATACTGTTCCTCACTAACTGTCATCAAATATGTTACCTATTGTCTCCCCTGATGATATGAGTGATTCCTCCCGGTCTGTCTGTGCCAGGAGTCTAAGAAGCGTTTTGACGAGGAGGAAGACTTTAAGAAGAGGGCCTACCAGTGTGTGGTCAAGCTGCAGAGCAAAGACCCAGCCTTCATCAAAGGATGGAACCTCATCTGTGACGTTTCCAGGAATGGTGGGTACGATGAATGGATAGATGAAGGGGTGCTGAAAGTAAGAAATTATAGTGAAGGCTACGTTTTGTTCAAGGGTTAGTTAGACCTAATGACAATTACTGTGAAGAGTCGAAAGTAACTAGAGTCCTAAAGATGACATTATCAAAAGTAAATTCACAAAAATATAGGCCTAGTACAGTAGTTCAGCTTTTAATGAAAGGTCACAATCAGACAGACGGATAAAGTTGTGGCGTTTGCCATTTTGGAGTTATTGACATCGTCAAAATGGGGGTTCACATGGGGTGATGAGTTCATGGTGACTACTCTATTGTCAGTTCGGTTTCATTGTTTTTTTTGTGTGTGTGAGAACGCATGTGTGGGTATGTATGATAAGGGCATGACAGGCCTGAGGTGTCACAGTGCTCCATATTGTGTGATCTCTGGGAGGATTTAAAGCTTCATGTGGCAGACGGGGAGGGAGAGCGGGATGAATGGAGGGAGAGACACACCCAGTGCCTTCATTAGCCAGCAGTCTTGTCCCCACTGAGACCCAGCTGAGGAAGGGCATTTGGGTTGCTCCATCCTTTTCTTCCTCCTCCATTTCCTCAACGAGTGACTTTACTTTCTCGTGTCTCATCCAAAGACATATGATGTAGTTGGTGTTGATTTCCCCCTAGTGTTTCTACTGAACTCCAACACAGATCCAACTCTTGTCTTTTTGTCTCGTAGAATTCCAGAAGGTCTACAACTGTCTGGACATCCAGATCATCGAGAGAGGAGAGTCCTTCTATCAGGAGAAAATGATCGCCGTGGTCAAAGAGTTTGAGGCCAAAGGTCAGTCAGTTTAAATCCAGGAAAACAAAGATAGCGTTGTCATTCAGTTCATATTAATGTTATTCATATTAAGATTGTACTCTTCACCTCAGGTGGGTTGCTGTACTGCAAGGATTCCCAGCCAAGGGGGCACAACCCTCATAGTGGGAGACAACTTTTCGTGGGTGGGGGGTATGGGACCTTTCTTGATTTGAGGGGTGAAAAAAAGTTAATATTCAGTTGTTTATACCGATCTAAAACAGCACATACATCCGCAAAGCTTTAGACTAGAAACGAGGTAAAATGCCAGAGGAAGACGCAGCCCCGATGCACATAGGAATATCTTTGGATTGTTTCTCTGACATTCAGAAGTTGAGCTATGACCTAAAGTTGAGGAGTCAAAGAAATGTGACTTTGCTTGGGAAGTAATCTCATATAATGTCTGACTCTGTCGCTATCAATTGATCTATTCACTCTCTGTATTTAAAACAATATATATATATTTAACCTTATTTAACTAGGCAAGTCAGAACAAATTCTTATTTGCAATAAAGGCCTACCCCGGCCAAACCTGGACGACGCTGGGCCAATTGTGAGCCGCCCTATGTGACTCCAATCACGGCCGGATGTGATACAGCACGGATTCGAACCAAGGACTGTAGTGACGCCTCTTGCACTGAGATGCAGTGCCTTAGATCGCTGCTCCTCTCGGGAGCCCTAAAAGAGAATATGTATAGCCTACCTAAAATATATCCTGAGTCTTGCTAAACTATGTAGAATTGCAGGAAATTAGCTTCAAAGCAACATTTTCAAAGGTCCCTCAAATTAAAAGGGGAAAAAGGTTGGGGACTCCTGCTGTGTTTGCTGTAGTGTGTACGTGTCCAGAAGGGGGCACTGTTGACTCAGCAATATTTTTTTTTTCTTTCTCTCTTTCTCCCTCTCCAGGCCTGGTGGAGATGGACGAGGGACGTAAGATAGTGTTTGCCCCGGGCCAACAGATCCCCCTGACTGTGGTGAAGTCTGACGGGGGCTACACATACGACACTTCAGACCTGGCCGCCCTGCGCCAGCGGCTCTTTGACGAGAAGGCAGACATCATCATCTACGTGACGGACAGCGGCCAGGTGAGAGGGGGTTGAGGGAGGCAGAGGAGAGTGCCCATATTATTGCCTGAGTGCTGGTCTGTTTTTTTGCTGTCATGCCAAACATGTTTGGCTTTTACAATGACAGCATTGGAGTTGGCAAGAGTACAAACAGATCTGGGACCAAGCTAGCTCTGTTGTGCCTCTGAGGTCCTCGCTGTGAGACGCCACCGGTGTCACCTGCTGAAAATGTAATCCACTCAGGGTCAGTTGTCTGTGTCTTGGTTTCTCTGAGCCGGAGAGAGAAGTAAGGTACTGTCAGAGATGAGCATGAGTAGGACTCTGGCAGGACTCCAGAGTACTGCCCTCTCATTGCAGTTCAACACCACAATGATTGGCTTGTCTGTGTGTTCACTTTCATTTTTAGGCTGTAAAATGTTCTACTGGAGTGGATTGTACATGTGAAGTCATTCTGTTTACTTGCAATGTTTTGCAACCATCCTTATTAGCCTGTCAAACTCGGTCTAAACATTTAACTGGTGTCCAATTCATGACTAGTTAATTATGCGTATGTGTGATTTCTTTCACTACAGGGTACCCACTTCCAGGTGGTGTTTGCAGCGGCTCAGATGATTGGCTGGTACGACCCCAAGGTGACACGAGTGGAGCATGCTGGCTTTGGAGTGGTGCTGGGAGAGGATAAGTGAGTGTCTACAAATTACTGAATTTTTTTCCAGGGTCCTATTCATTAGCGCACAAAAACAAACAAAAGTTTACAGAAAACTAAAATGAGTGCTTCTTATTGGACAAGTCAAATGAGCCCCTCCTGTTTTAGTACGTTTTCTTCCATTTGGTGTCTAATGCTCCAGATTCACATATGCCAACAATCACGTGATGGTAACAGACACATGCCTAATTAAGCATTCATCGCGCTGTATACTGTGTTGGGCCATTCGAGACCACCGACCCACCTGCTACGTCAGCCTATCATCATATTGAATTAGCACTCTTAGGTTTTATTTGTCCATTCATTTGCTCTATTGGCCCATTAGTCACACATCATCTAGTTGTGTGTATGACTACTAGGAGTCTCGTTACCGAGCAGACAATATCACCCCGTGCATTAATAAAGCATCAAACACAGTCAGAATGGGTTGTGTTGGTTGTAAGAGGCTGGAGGGGTGGTGAGAGACGCAAGCTAAGTGGTGGTTTGTGGTTAGAGCCTGGTACTCCACTGTTGGGCTGAGAGGGAGCTGAAGCCCTGTTCAAACACTGTTCACTCAGTCAAATACTAGAAAGTGAAATAGCACACATCGTTTCTAATAATAATTAATTGAATATGATTTTACTCATTGAACATGATTGGATAGAGCGACATAAGACCAGCATTTTTTTCACAGATCCAGTTATGTTCGATTAATGGTGAAGAAATGGAAGAGTTCCTGAAGTGTTGAGTGAGTATTGTCTCTTCAGAAAGAAGTTTAAGACTCGGTCTGGGGACACGGTGAGGCTGATGGACCTGCTGGACGAAGGCCTGAAGAGGTCCATGGACAAACTCAAGGAGAAAGACAGAGACAAGGTGAGAGATGCTGCCTGTGTTTCCATCAATACTGTGTAGCCATTTGTTTAATCCTAGTACCCTCCTGATTCTATTAGTCAACTCTTCTTCAAGGCCTTAATAATCCAAATAAATCCTGCAGGACACACACACATTGTGAGTAGAGTGTAAAACACATCTCTACAGCCTGAACGATGTCTCTATCTAGTCTTTATGTTCCAAAGGCAGAAACGCACGCTGCTTCCACCTGGCATAGCTGTCTGCCTGCGTGCCAACTGCAGCCGCCTCTTCTTTTCTTTCAGTCTATGACGCAAGAGGAGGTGTTCTGAATCAGGGTTTCGCTAAGCCTATAATTGTCAAGGATATTGAAAGTTACACATGGTGCATTAAATTATGCAGAAAACTAAGTATGCATATAATCGTCCTGCTCCCTGAGGCGTAATCAATTTAGCAAATGATGGCGGATGGGGCCAATTCAGATCTATTCTGAGATCTTTGTTTTGTTAGTGCAGTAAGTGTACCCATGCCCTATGTAGTTGGTATCAGTGGCACCACGGGGCTGGCCTCACGCCCAACCCTGCCACCTTCTCGTCCCAACCTCAGCATAGCCTAGTGGTTAGAGCGTTGGACTAGTAACCAGAAGGTTGCGAGTTCAAATCCCCGAGCTGACAAGGTACAAATCTGTCGTTCTGCCCCTGAACAGGCAGTTAACCCACTGTTCCCAGGCCGTCATTGAAAATAAGAATATGTTCTTAACTGACTTGCCTGGTTAAATAAAGGTAAAATAAAAAAATACACCTGCCCGCACTGCTCAAAACACACTAATGCACACACACCCTATACACACACATACTAAACTCTCTCCAGGTGTGAGCCTGTCCGTACCTAACAGGCTATTGAACTTGGTGGATGTTGGAAGAATTAGACTGTGTCCGGTGGAGAATGTGGGGTTTAAGGCATGAATGACAGGTCAGACTCATAGCAGTACAGTATTTCAACCTGTCCCAGATGCGTTGTGACACACAGAAACAAGTTGTGATCTGTGTCAGATGCCCAGTGGACTAAACACATGCCTGATTTCCTGGAACTCTAATCATGTCTAACTCAGGTGCTGAGCACAGAGGAGCTGACCAAGGCCCAGCACTCGGTGGCGTTCGGCTGCATCAAGTACGCCGACCTGTCCCACAACCGCATCAACGACTACGTGTTCTCCTTCGACAAGATGCTGGATGACCGGGGCAACACGGCCGCCTACCTGCTCTACGCCTTCACCCGCATCAGGTGATCCTTCGCTGGGCCGTAGGGAGCGGCAACCAGCCCCTCCCCTGGTTCTCTCTCTCCTCCCCTGAACGTACTATGGGCTCTGTGGCATTGTGCCCAGTCTGTCTCTATTGATCTGCACACAGAGAAGGAGGGGAAAGAGACGTTTTGCCCAGGATGGTCGATGGTAACACACTGAGTCAATAGAGCACTCACAGGTGGTGGCAGACCCACACTTGGGGGGGGGTTATACACGTACACACTAGTGGAGTACTCGTTCACCAAACTCATGGTTCGGTACGTGTTGTGGTTTTGGAGGCACTGTTCGGTTTCGGTACAGTGGGAATAATAAATACCAACAGTTACTGTAGTTAATTACATTTTTAAATATAAAGACCCGTTCTGAAAGGACCCGAGCACAACAAGACCCGTTTCGTATTGACCTGGTTCGATCCAGACCCGATCTGATCCCAGGAAGGGAAGCAGTAGAAAAGTCCATTTGTAAGTTACTTTATTAACCAGAGCTGATAAAGCGCGAGGGAGGGAGCGGTGCCGCTCTAGCAGGCAGAGGGGCCATGCGGTGTGTGTGCTGTGAGCGAGTGACACGGACAAGGAGGGAGGGAGCGGTGCCGCTCTAGCAGGCAGAGGGGCCTTGCGGTGTGTGTGCTGTGAGCGAGTGACACGGACAAGGACGGAGGGAGCGGTGCCGCTCTAGCAGGCAGAGGGGCCTTGCGGTGTGTGTGCTGTGAGCGAGTGACACGGACAAGGAGGGAGGGAGCGGTGCCGCTCTAGCAGGCAGAGGGGCCTTGCGGTGTGTGTGCTGTGAGCGAGTGACAAGGACAAGGAGGGAGGGAGCGGTGCCGTTCTAGCAGGCAGAGGGTCCTTGCGGTGTGTGTGCTGTGAGCGAGTGACACGGACAAGGAGGGAGGGAGCGGTGTCGCTCTAGCAGGCAGAGGGGCCTTGCGGTGTGTGTGCTGTGAGCGAGTGACACTGACAAGGAGGGAGGGAGCGGTGCCGCTCTAGCAGGCAGAGGGGCCATGCAGTGTGTGTGCTGTGAGCGAGTGACACGGGCAAGGAGGGAGGGAGCGGTGCCGCTCTAGCAGGCAGAGGGGCCTTGCGGTGTGTGTGCTGTGAGCGAGTGACACGGGCAAGGAGGGAGGGAGAGACGGCAACCAACCAAGCCGAATCGCACTGGTAGACCAATTTCTAGCTTGTCATAGCTAGATTATTTATCATCCATTATTATTACGACTGCAGCAAACCTAGAGAAGCTAGTTAGCTAAACTGCTAGGCTAATTGAGGGTACATGAGGTTTCTCCCTGCCCTATAGTTACAAATAACAACACCTCCATTCAGATTATTAACTAGCAGCCTACCTGTTGGCTCTTGGTCTTTGTAGCATGTCCTCATTTAACCTTTAATTACATCATTTTAATTCCTTAAATTGATTATTCAACCTCCTAGCTTGATCAAATGGCTACCCAGACTATTTGCATTGTGTGCCTTCCCCCAAGCCTTCTTTTACGCTGCTGCTACTCTCTCTTTATCATATATGCATAGTCACTTTAACTATACATTCATGTACATACGAACTCAATTGGCCTGACCAACCAGCGCTCCGGTACATTGGCTAACCGGGTTATCTGCATTGTGCCTTGCCACCCACCACCCGCCAACCCCTCTTTTACGCTACTGCTACTCTCTGTTTATCATGTATGCATAGTCACTTTAAGCACATGTACATACTACCTCAATCAGCTTGACTAACCGGTGTCTATATGTAGCCTCGCTACTGTTATTTTCAACTGTCTTTTTACTGTTTTTATTTCTTACCTTTTGTTCACCTAATACCTTTTTTGCACTGTTGGTTAGAGCCTGTAAGTAAGCATTTCACTGTCAGGTCTACTGTGGTTACACCTGTTGTAGTTGGCGCACGTGACAAAAAAACTTGGATTTGATTTGCCACACATGGCGGTTCTATGACTGTAGTGCTGCTCTGAGGATATGTGAGTGACTGTCAAAAACAAGCTACAGACATGCAGCACTCTAATGAAAAGTATCGGCAGCAGCATCATCCATCCCTTTTTCTCTCTCAGAATCGGCTGCGAAGGGCTGCTTGAATTCAGAGCGGAGAATAAGTTGTCTTTGCGTATTCCATCTTGCTCCGGTGGTAGGAATACTGGCGTAAATATGCCAACATGATTGAGGTGTTGGCAGCTGCATATGCTATTCTCTTTGAGCAGTGGAGAAATACTGTTAACGTTTTGTCCACAACTGTCAATCGCCGTTGTAATCTACTGGGAAGCCAAAATGTTCCTGAACTGGAGATTTAAACGATCCCCCAATCCTGGTTTATCCACCCCACCACTCCCCATTTTACAGAACTACACAGAACAACAAATATAAACGCAGCATGTAAAGTGTTGGTCCCATGTTTCATGAGCTGAAATGAAAGATTCCAGACATTTTCCATGTGCACAAAAAGCTTATTTCTCTAACATAGTGTGCATTTCTCATTTGACAAGATAATCCATCCACCTGACAGGTGTGGCATATCAATAAGCTAATTAAACAGCATGCTCATTACACAGGTGCACCTTATGCTGGTGACCATAAAAGGCCACTAAAATGTGCAGTTTTTTGTCTCTCAACACAGTGCCACAGATGTTTAAAGTTTTGAAGGAGCATGCACTTGGCATGCTGACTGCAGGAATGTCCACCAGAGCTGTTGCCAGATAATTTGATGATGATGTCTCTACCATAAGTCGCCTCCAACGTCGTTTTAGAGAATTAGGCAGGACGTCCAACTGCCCTCACAACCACAGACCACGTGTATTACCTCGTCGTATGGACGAGCGGTTTGCGGATGTCAACATTGTGAACAGCGTGCTCCATGGTGACGGTGGGTTTATGGTATGGGCAGACATAAGCTACGGTCAACAAACTCAATTGCATTTTATCGATGGCAATTTGAATTCACAAAAATACCGTGACGAGATACTGAGGCCCATTGTTTGTTTTTTGTTTTTTAAAGTTATCTGTGACCAACATATGCATGTCTGTATTCCCAGTCACCTGAAATCATAGATTAGGGCCTGAATAAACTTATTTCAATTAACTGATTTCCTCATATTAACGAACAGTAAAAGCTATGAAATTGTTGCATGTTGCATTTATATTTTTGTTCAGTATAGTTCCCCGCTGCGCCTCACAAAAGGATAGTTTGAAATATTAAGTTAAGATATACATTTTTATTACAGCATGCGCACAGGCTTTAGTTGTTTTTATCAGAATAGCATACATTGTTTTTTCAGCTTAGATCGGTAAGTAAGCGTTTCACTGTTAGTCCACACGAAGCATGTGAGAAATACAAGTTGATTTGATTTACTCAGGCGATGGCATACAACACAGCGTAGGATTAAGCCTAAAGGCCTAGTGTATATTTATGTATTCATTCAGGTTCACAAAGAGGACCGAACCGAGGTCCCTGTACCGAAAGGTTCGGTATGTGTACTGTTGTTACATCCCTAGTACGCACCCACCTTGCTAATTTTGTTAATTACCAGTTGATTTTTTTAAATGTATTATTTTTGCTTGATTGAGCATTGTGTTTGAAACCCCAGGTGCTGCTCATCTTGTAAATCTCTGCTTGTAGATTTAGAAAGCACAAAGGCATTGTTCTGGGATCATTTGATTACACAGATATAGTCTCTTTTGATAGCCATTGATGCTCCAACCAACTGAGCCATCTGGACCAGCAGCATCACCTGTGATTATCTTGTCCATTGTGGTCCCACCTAACAAGTGTTGTTATTATCATGTATTTATATGATAACTGCATAGGCAGGCTATCACAATATACAGTATGCACACCTTATAAAATGAAGAGAAAAAAACCCATTGTCTGACATTAATATCCTACTCAACTTAATATCCCTTCCCCTCCTGTATCTATATCTCAAGGTCCATAGCCCGGCTGGCTAACATCGACGAGGTTGCGCTCCGTAAAGCAGCAGAGACCACGGATGTGCTCCTGCAGCACGACAAGGAGTGGAAGCTGGGCAAGTGTCTCATTCGCTTCCCTGAGATCCTGCAGAAGATCCTGGATGACCTCCTGCTCCACACGCTGTGTGACTACCTGTACGAGCTGGCCACCACCTTCACAGAATTCTACGACAGCTGCTACTGCATCGAGAAGGACCGCCAGACCGGTAGGGAAAAGACCCCGGGGTGGTAGATAAGGATAGTTGTCCATCTTTCTCTATCAGTCTATTTGTCTGTCTCAATTAATCTATTCATCCGTCCATCCAATGATCCATACTAAATGCTGGTTCTATATCTTTGCTGGTTCTAAATCTGAGATATTTCTTGGCTTTGCCAGTTGGTAATTGCTTTCATGCACTGCCCCAGACTTCTCATATAATCCTAAATAGCCCACTGAGAGGGACAATCACAAACATCAGAGGGGTGGTGTCAGAGAGCAAGCATCGTTGTTAACCGATCCACTAGCATCTGTTAGCATTTACCCTACTGTGGGCCACATCGCTAATGCTAAGTCCTATTACCCAGGGTTTAGTAGATCAAAGTGTATTAGTTTAACATGCTGCTCTCAAGTTAGCGCCCAGGCTAGCCCTCCTCGCCACCAAAATGTGTGAATTCTAGGCCACATTAGCCAACGCATCACATTAAGTGCTTAAAGTGAATTATAGAACTATACAATTCCAAATTGATCCACGATTTCCCATAACTGTTGTAAATGATCCCACGCAGCCGCGTAATTACTATTTACAGTTTTTACCCTTTACCTTGTACCCATATCCCGGCTGAAAATGGCAGATTTGAGCACTGATAATCGCCTAAATTAGAGTGCAGTGGCTGTACAGTAACATTATATAAATGACATCATAGCTCAGGGTCTCCGCTTCACAGCTTTATATCTGACAGCTGTTCTAAGCTTGAGCACCACATGCAACAAGAAGTTGCCCCCATTCTCCCGCTAATTGGGCAACTTTAGCATATTGTTTTTCTGAGTGAGGGAAATGCTGTACTTTAACAGGAAAGAAGAGGAGTCATACAAGCAAGCCAAACATCCTTAAGTCCAAATGTCCACTTCACATCTCCGTATTATAAAACTCATGTCATATACAGTGTCAGTGTTCATGATTACTATGTTTGATGTACACATGTAAAATATATAAAATAATCAAATAAAATCATTTTAATATAGAATGACAGCTTTAAACTTGATCCTTTAAAGTTTTCTCAGTCACTGATAGTCACTCAGTTAGCTCATGTCAGCTAAAATGTGTCTAGTGGCCAGCTATCTAAACGTATTAATCATGGTCGAATTACCGGCTTGGGTGCCTCCATTGATTTTGTTAATCTGTCACACTCTCCCTATGGAAAAATGTGACATTTGCATGAAATATGTTAAATCTTCTCTCTGCCCCATGGCAAAATGTGTAGAATTGCAGCACACCTTCCTTTAAAACAGCAACAGATTTTCAGATTTTTATGGCCCCCAACCCCATCAAATTGGACACGGCTATAATAAGTGAATAATATATAAGAATACACTTAAGTTATTGAAGTATAAATTACCAAAGTTACGATAGATTGCCGTAGATTTTCTTTTCATTGCCAAAATTTGTGAATATTCCACTAACTTTGGTAATTTTTTAAATTTTATTTCACCTTTATTTAACCAGGTAGGCTAGTTGAGAACAAGTTCTCATTTGCAACTGCGACCTGGCCAAGATAAAGCATAGCAGTGTGAACAGACAACACAGAGTTACACATGGAATAAACAATTAACAAGTCAATAACACAGTAGAAAAAAAATGGGCAGTCTATATACAATGTGTGCAAAAGGCATGAGGAGGTAGGCGAATAATAGAGTTTTGCAGATTAACACTGGAGTGATAAATAATCAGATGGTCATGTACAGGTAGAGATATTGGTGTGCAAAAGAGCAGAAAAATAAATAAATAAAAACAGTATAAAAAACAGTATGGGAATGAGGTAGGTGAAAATGGGTGGGCTATTTTCCTATAGACCAAGTACAGCTGCAGCGATCTGTTAGCTGCTCGGATAGCTGATGTTTGAAGTTGGTGAGGGAGATAAGTCTCCAACTTCAGCGATTTTTGCAATTCGTTCCAGTCACAGGCAGCAGAGTACTGGAACGAAAGGCGGCCAAATGATGTGTTTGCTTTAGGGATGATCAGTGAGATACACCTGCTGGAGCTCGTGCTACGGATGGGTGTTGCCATCGTGACCAGTGAACTGAGATAAGGCGGAGCTTTACCTAGCATGGACTTGTAGATGACCTGGAGCCAGTGGGTCTGGCGACGAATATGTAGTGAGGGCCAGCCGACTAGAGCATACAAGTCGCAGTGGTGGGTGGTAAAATTACTGGTAGCTTTGCAACCCAACTCATGCCTCCTTTCTATTCACACCAAAATTACAATCTATTGAATTGCTTTGTGAAAGCCTAACACTGTAATTCGTATTTTATAATTTAGCTTGTCATGTAGGCAATAGAACAAGCTTTCAAATTATGCCAACCTGACCCAGATTGAGATACATATTTTTTTTAAAGCAGTTTTTGGATTGCGTAAACAACAATCATAATTGTGATTTCAGGGTTGTGTTCCAAACAAATAGTATGCTTGTTCTAGTTCCTCAGCGGCACAGCTTGGAGAGCTAAAAATGAAAAGGCACCTTATAGTTGAAGACTCTTTGATTCATAAAAGTGCATTGAAATTACTTATGAACTGTGTACACTTTATAGTGGTGTGTGTGGCCACTTGGAGACACTAGTTAGTAATTTAACTCAAACCCTTGGTCATTTTTTTTTCTTACAGTATGTTGCACCTACTCCACATTTTACAGGAATATTCTTATGATACTGAATATATATAATAGTATAATAGTATTTTCAGATTTGTGGGGCAGCAAAAAGTACAGTAAATGTAAAATGCACAAAATCAAAAGTGATGTTTGGATTCAGTCTTGTCAGGTGAACTGTTGTCCTCAATTTTGTTTGAATAATTTTCCTATAATATCCGAACTCAAATCAAATTGTATTTGTCACATTTGCCGAATACAACAGGTGTCGACCTTACCATGAAATGCTTTCGTACAAGCTCTTAAATTAACCAACCATGCAGTTTTAAGAAAATAATCTGTTCCCTTTTACTTGCTACCATGTATATGAATTTCATATTTCTTAGAAACATTTCAATTTAGCCCAATCCATATAGACCAATTCACACGAGTGTAAAGTTAACCTTTTCCGTTCATCATTGTCTTTTGTTATGAATATGACAGCTTGTTTTCCACCCTTCAGTAAGTAAGTTACAGTTCAATGAAGGGCATTTGGGTTTCAGCCATACAAATAGTCTATGTGTGTTTCTCAATAACATCATATACAGTGGAGCAAAAAAGTATTTAGTCAGCTACCAATTGTGCAAGTTCTCCCACTTAAAAAGATGAGGCATGTAATTTATCATAGGTACACTTCGTGGGGGACGACATGTTTACTGTTGCCTTGTTTTAGTGTAAATTAATTTGGAAATGGTATTATTTGTCAATTACAATGACGACCATGTCCTTAATGTCCCGTTTGTGTAATTTGCCCTTTCCCCCTCATTACTATCTTAATTAGGGATTTAGCAGCGAAGCTGGTGAAACCATATTGCTTTTGTTGGCTTTCATTATTATTATACCGAGTTCTTCCCCCAAGGGAAATAACATGCAAATTCCCATGATAAGGCCTAGGACGGCCCAACTTGGCAGGATGGTAAAAGCCCATGGGCTACACCCTCTCATGCATTCTCATGCCAATGGTGGCGCTATAAGAAGTGATTGAAAATGCCAGCTTTGAAAGCTCACGCCCTTCACCCCATTTGAGCTGGAGTCCTGAAATGTAGTATGTAGATCTCCATCATGATGAATTTTTGCCATTTTTCTGCCATTTGGAATTTTGTGAAAAACGCTTAAAACGTTGCTACTCTAGCACAAATGACCGATCTGCACAAAGCTTGATATCTGGCATCTAAGGACCAAGGTGTCTCAAAGTACTTTTTTCCAGGCTAGTATGTCAAACAACATGGCCTCTACTGACCAATAAACATTCAAATGGGAGTGGTCTCGCACATAAGTGCCGATAAATCAGTCATGGATATTTGTAGTGTAATTAAACTTAGTACATGTGGCAAACACTGTCAAGATTCAGCATAACTGGGGCCTCACGAGTGGCACAGCGGTCTAAGAGACTGCATCGCAGTGAAACCCATGAGGCACAATTGGCCCAGCGTCGTCCGGGTCAGTGGAGGGTTTGGCCTGCCGGGATGTCCTTGTCCCACAAATTGGTGTGGCTGGCTTCCGGCTTAAGCGAGCAGAGTGTTAAGAAGCGGTGCGGCATGGCTCTCGACCTTCACCTCTCCCGAGTCTGTACGGGAGTTGCAGCGATGGGTCAACACTGTAAACACCAATTAGATATCACGAAAAAGAGGTAAAAAAACAACAAACAAGCACCTTTTATATTGACCACACGGTGGCACTATAACGGGCACATTTTGATATCTCTTGATCTGTTTGACACAGTGATGAAATTCGGAACACATGCTCAAGGTCATGAGTCTAGCTAACCTGTAAAGTATGGTTCAGTTTGGCCACATTGTGGTGCTGTTGTACAGGAAAAAACATTAATGCAAAAGCTCATTGTCTCATAGCGGCCATATTATTTCAGTTGGCATCTTGGAAAATAGTGTGTTTTTTAAGATGTGCATCCATAGACAAAAATATTTGGAATATAACATCTATCAGTCCAGCGGTTCTGGAGAAGAAGACGTTTAATTAAAGAAGTCAACATCATTGAAACGGGTCCAAAATGCATCAAAAGCTTAATTTTAGGTTCTGATTTGGTAAGTGTGGTAAACAGAAACGAAGTAGGTCATCCCAGGGCAAAATGTCCAATTTGTCCTGGCACAATGGGCACACAGCTGTACTCCGTCAACACTGCTTACAGCTTTCATTTCTATTGGATCTTCTCATCGTGTAGCAATATGCCCCATGGATCGTTGAGTTGTGAATATTGCATAGCATCACGTCTATTTAGTGACTGTTCTGTTATTAAGCAATGTTATGTGATTTTAGTGGAATTTGATTGGATGAAATAACCTGGGTATGTGTTTACCCATCTCTCACTCACTCAACAGGTGAGGTGTTGAAAGTGAACATGTGGAGAATGCTCCTGTGTGACGCCACTGCCGCCATCATGGCTAAAGGCTTCGACATCCTGGGCATCAACCCGGTCTCCAGAATGTGACTTCAGTGACATCACCATGCCGTCCTCCCAACTCCTCAGACTACAAGAGGGGGGGGGGGGACTCTTCAACCCATTTAATGTCACCTGGGATTTTACTGTATACCAAATAAAAAATACTGCTTGTAAAAAGTTTTTAAAAAATGCTCTGGCAACATGCTCATCTTTCTCCATATAAATGTCAGAATACCAAGAGATTGAGGAATGGCTGGAGAGGCTGCCAAAACAGCAATACTGACCTGGGCTACAGCTCAATCATTGCATATGGGGTCCAAGATGGCGGTGTTACATTTTATCTTGGTTTATTGTAGTAAACCAATAAACACCATCTCAGATGAAATACAAGAGAAACATCCAGCACACTGTAGATCGCAAAGGGAAATGTCCAAAAAAGGAAGCTAAAGTAGCTAAATGTATCCATTTGTTCTTGAAGCATGTCGCTTAAATAGAGCACATTATTTTGACTATTTGAGTATCATTTTTGGGACGTTTGCCTTTGAAGTTGACAGAAGGTTTTCTACCGTCTTAGTCCAGCTATCCCATCTGTCATCCAAGTCTATATATTTGAAACCCAGGCACCTTTGTTATTGGTCACTTGAGGACAGAGAGACAGAAGTGAAGACTCTTGCTTGTCCTGAAAAATATTGTGAATCAGTAGTGTTTGAATCATATTTTTCATACTTTTCAATCCACTTTCATGTCAATACTCAATGCTATATATTTTTGTTAGACTCCATAATTTTCATACATTGGAGATTTAAATGCCTGATTCACACTACATGGCTGACCCAAACCATACTGTGTTGGCTCTATTTTATTTTCACATTGTGGGTCCAACAATAATGGTGTATCCATAAACGGGCCAGCCCAGTACAGCTTGGCTTGGCTAGGCTCAGTTTTTCCTATAGTGTTTATCCAGCAACAGAGACTTGGGGACAACCGGTGTTCCCCCCGGTGACAATGGTAGTAGCTCCTCACCTTGGTTATTTCCGTACATGCCAAGGTTAAATGAACACCAGTGATGTGAATGCCTTGTCCCATCCTGATAATCGGCTGTGTGATTAATGGAATTGATTAGGCCAGCTAAATGGACCATTGCATATTATTTACTCATTTCACAGGTAGCCGTGGACCCACAGGTGTCGATTACACCAGACTGAAGTTCTAAATTACACCTGATAACAAGGGGAAGGAGAAATGGAAAGAAGACTAATTGGTTTGTCTTTCGATGCCAAATAGCCCATACTGTTATGGTTGGAGCTACATTGTTGGCTAAAATACCATATTTTCTGTGCAGATTCGATTAACAAGGTGCATCTAAGACTTTGCACAGCTCGTGCCTTAACTGGCTTTACATAGTTGGTACTTTCAGATCCATTGGAGCATAGGGTGTCCACCATGGCTTTCCACTTCACTCATTACTGTGTGAGGACTTTTGCCCCATGCCAGGGTTTCATTGAGTTTGACACAGCATGTGGTTGCATTAGACTTGCGGCCTTCAACTATACTCATTAGCCTCTCAAATGAAGTTGGACTAGCCTGAATAACCCCAAAACCAACATTGTTTTCTCTGTCGTCTCTTTCAACTAAGTGTTCTGTGTTAGCAGGCTCACTAAATTAGAGAACAAACTCTTTATAGATGATAAATTATAGATCTCACTCTCTGAGGCAGCCCTCAAGACTTTAATTGTAAGGCTGTGTATGCCCATGGGAAAGTTATGCACTGTTGTAGATGGACTTATGCTGTAAAGGATGCCGTGAGGTGTGCAATATAATATTGTTCCAAACTCGAGTTGAGCTCATAAACTGCCAAGAGGAAGTCTCTGTGTGATCCATCACCAGAACGTATTAAATATCCATACACTTTATTTGTATTCATCTTTTATCATTTCACTGCATGACTTTATAGCCGCTCCTCAAAGTGATTCCCAGTGCCTTTATTAAAAATGTATGTCTTCCACAAAATGGCTACTTTGGTGTGCAGGTCCCAGGTTGAAGGACAATATGCTAAAGGGGTTTTGACAGGCTTCAGGAGGAAAATGGTTTGCCATGTTGTTTTGGCACCAAGCTTCAATAGCACGTGCATTAACAATAGGAATATAGATCCCTCAGCAGTAGTCTATGGTTCCATCTTATTCTGCCCCTCTGGGTCAGCCAGCCAGGTGACTTCACTGCACAAAATTAATGTGTTTTTCCTCAAGTGTCTACTTCAATTTCCATGGACTGTAGTCACATCCCAGTCTTTCGTGCTATACTACTAGGTTACCAAGTGTTAGGTGGTGAGAGGTCAAGGATCTGTTGAGTAATATTTCTGGCCTGATTCCATCATGACCTCTTCTGACCTTTGAGTTGGTCATCAAGTTGTCAAGACACTTCCTGACTGCGCAACCTTATGGAATGGATTTACCTGAACCCAATCTGAAATCTTCGCCAGTCACTAGCGCTGTTATATGCTATACGTTGCTGTTATTCAAGACTGTTATAGGAATTCCAACAGTCATCTTTTATATCCAGCCTGATTGCCTAACCATGTGAGGTATTTTTACTTCCCATTCTCATGCAGTTATACAGCATATTCCTGATCTTAGGCGAATACCTCAGTACTAAGTGTTTTAAAGTGGATTGAATTATGTGATCTTGGAGATGACTCAATACGATATGCAAATGAAAATTATGCAAATATGACACTAGTGGGCAGTTTGACAGCATAAATCATTTCCTAAGTGTATTGTAACAGGGAGAGAGAATGTTTGTCTTTTGGAAATGAACATCATAAGCCCAGACCTGTAAATCTTCTCTGATGGAAGCAGTGTGACACATCTTCCTCTGGCTGTTCGCTATTTCAGGGTCCTCAGAGGGAACAATCAGTGTGACTGGCTGCGATTCAAGCAGGCCATCATCACGACACACAAAAGCGAGAAGGCTATAGAGAAATCAACATTTTAATCAGTTGTCATTATTGATGTATCATTTCAATTCAGCACACTAATTACAAAAAAAGGTACGCTGCAGTTTTTTTCATCTTGAAAAACAATATTTAAATAAATCTCTTACTATTGCTAAATACATTTTGTTTAATCATTTTAAGAAATAAAAGCCATTTAATAATAAATTGAATAAGATAAAGCACACTTATGAATATGTACATGTATAAACATACTGTCATACATTTATAAGTTTACAACATTAGACACACTTTAAAACCAGAGCAACACTGAAGTGTCAAGTCAAATACACACATACAAGTCAAATTAAGTAATATTCTTTTGACAGTAAAATAATTTACAGAGTACAGGTTTGAGGACCGCAGCCTGCCTCACTGGATATCTGTCACAATGGCACATGTACAATAGAATCTCCTCAGTTCTCAACTGCAAGACTAGGCTTTCCCTAATCCTTGACTTTGCCCTGCTTGAAAGTGTGACCAACCGAGGGTTTTATCGCCAAAAAGGTATATTTTCTACTGAACTGTCACACAAGGCCCTGTTCTAACTCTCTGCCGGAGGCCCCCCTGCCATGCATTAGGCCTGAAACAGTCACTTAAATGGGATGAGACATTTCATTACGGTGACAGGCTCCCGAGTCACTCTTGATAACGCAAAGCTCCGCCGCCTCCGCCTGAACACTTCATCAGACGACCCCTGCTGTGAGTCCGCTTCTGGAATTCACATCAGGTCTCTGGTTTCAGACAACTTCTCAGCCCCCCCCTCTTGCCTTCTCCTTCTACTCCCTCTTTCATTTCCTCTGCTACAGCTGTATGCCTGGAGGCTTCTGTCTATCTGTTTGTGTTGTTCTCTCTCCTCTTCTGGCTCAACAAGGCCTGTCTCGGGACTATGACTCAGATCGTGTTCTATCTATGGTCAGGTCTGAAGGAGTCCCTGATAGCCAGCAGGTTGGAAGCCAGTAGGTGTCCACTCACTCTGTTGTGCCACTCCTGGGACCGGCCCCTGGAAACCACACAGGAAAAGGAAGTTAGTACACAGGAAGCATCACCAGGGTTCAGATGAGACAGTCGGAGAAACACAAGGGCTACATGTCAGGCAGACTACACTCCAGACCAAACCATATCAGTCAGTCTGCAGGTTTCCATCTACCAACGTTTATTCTACAAAAGCAATGTCACAAATTATTGCAACATGTGTAATGGAAACCGCAGATATAGGATACATTTGACATTTTAGTCATTTAGCAGATGTTCTTATACATAGCGACTTACAGGAGCAATTAGGGTTAAGTGCCTTGCTTGAGCACATCGACAGATTTTTCACTTAGTCGGCTCGGGGATTCGAAACAGCGACCTGGTTACTGGCCCAACGCTTTTAACCACTAGAAATGTTCTACAGATCGACAACATTTTTATCTGTTCAACGGGTGTATTTTTTCTTTAGTCTAATTTTATTTTATTATTAAACGATACTGGAAACTTTTTCAAATAAATGATGATTGAATAATTTTGAAGGTACGAGGGGCACGATGTCATCACGTAACTATAAAGCTCCACTCCACATGAAGGTCTACTGCTTGCTAAATAAGGTCTACTGCTTGCTAAATATACACTGCTCAAAAAAATAAAGGGAACACTAAAATAACACATCCTAGATCTGAATGAATGAAATATTCTTATTAAATACTTTTTTCTTTACATAGTTGAATGTGCTGACAACAAAATCACACAAAAATGATCAATGGAAATCAAATTTATCAACCTATGGAGGTCTGGATTTGGAGTCACACTCAAAATTAAAGTGTAAAACCACACTACAGGCTGATCCAACTTTGATGTAATGTCCTTAAAACAAGTCAAAATGAGGCTCAGTAGTGTGTGTGGCCTCCACGTGCCTGTATGACCTCCCTACAACGCCTGAGCATGCTCCTGATGAGGTGGCGGATGGTCTCCTGAGGGATCTACTCCCAGACCTGGACTAAAGCATCCGCCAACTCCTGGACAGTCTGTGGTGCAACGTGGCGTTGGTGGATGGAGCGAGACATGATGTCCCAGATGTGATCAATTGGATTCAGGTCTGGGGAACGGGCAGGTCAGTCCATAGCATCAATGCCTTCCTCTTGCAGGAACTGCTGACACACTCCAGCCACATGAGGTCTAGCATTGTCTTGCATTAGGAGGAACCCAGGGCCAACCGCACCAGCATATGGTCTCACAAGGGGTCTGAGGATCTCATCTCGGTACCTAATGGCAGTCAGGCTACTTCTGGCGAGCACATGGAGGGCTGTGCGGCCACCCCACACCATGACTGACCCACCACCAAACCGGTCATGCTGGAGGATGTTGCAGGCAGCAGAACGTTCTCCATGGCGTCTCCAGACTCTGTCACGTCTGTCACATGTGCTCAGTGTGAACCTGCTTTCATCTGTGAAGAGCACAGGGCATCAGTGGTGAATTTGCCAATCTTGGTGTTCTCTGGCAAATGCCAAACGTCCTGCACGGTGTTGGGCTGTAAGCACAACCCCCACCTGTGGATGTCGGACCCTCATACCACCCTCATGGAGTCTGTTTCTGACCGATTGAGCAGACACATGCACATTTGTGGCCTGCTGGAGGTCATTTTGCAGGGCTCTGGCAGTGCTCCTCCTGCTCCTCCTTGCACAAAGGCGGAGGTAGCAGTCCTGCTGCTGGGTTGTTGCCCTCCTACGGCCTCCTCCCGTCTCCTGATGTACTGTTCTGTCTCCTGGTAGCGCCTCCATGCTCTGGACACTATGCTGACAGACACAGCAAACCTTCTTGCCACAGCTCGCATTGATGTGCCATCCTGGATGAGCTGCACTACCTGAGCCACTTGTGTGGGTTGTAGACTCCGTCTCATGCTACCACTAGAGTGAAAGCATCGCCAGCATTCAAAGTGACCAAAACATCAGCCAGGAAGCATAGGAACTGAGAAGTGGTCTGTGGTCACCACCTGCAGAACCACTCCTTTATTGGGGGTGTCTTGCTAATTGCCTATAATTTCCACCTGTTGTCTATTCCATTTGCACAACAGCATGTGAAATGTATTGTCAATCAGTGTTGCAGTTTGATTTCACAGAAGTGTGATTGACTTGGAGTTACATTGTGTTGTTTAAGTGTTCCCTGTATTTTTTTGAGCAGTGTATTTTTTCAACTATAGAAATGATGTTTCTTTGCCGGACAAGGATTGTCCTGACTCAAGAGTTCTTTAATTGTTTAACCTTGCTTTTCTGTTTGGTTGGCAAGTTTCACTATCCAATTATTTATAATCTACAGGAATGCAAGTTTCACCACGGCATGGACTGTGTCGATATGTTGCCACGTAACAATGATTACAATTATGGCAAATAATAGTCAATTATTGCATTCTATCCATGCTGGCTTTCGCAGGCTACCTGGGACATGAAACAGATGGATGGGAGGGAATAACCTGTCACCAATTTATTAGGCCTAATGCGCAACTTGCCTAAATAGATCATGGAAACACTTCAACCACTTTTTATTTATGGTGGGACGTCCTTACTTGCAGCTGTTTTTATCGACACAAAATGACTAAATGGAAACGCACCGTAGCATGCAATTAACTCATCTATTTTAAAGGCAACCTTTCTAAATATCAACAAAAACAATCGCTGGACAAGGTAATGGATAACTAGTGACGTGACAAGCAACCATTGCTGCATGTAGCAATACCACAATATAGTCTGCCTGGAACGCAACCAAACCTTGATGCATGAGACACACTGACAGACTCTTTCACTTTCAATTTCTTCTATATCCTCCGATTGGATCAGTCTCATTGGCCTTCGCTGTTAAGCTTAGCAGACTGAAGATCAGTGAATTTATTATCGATAATAGGAAAACATTTCACTGCACCTATCGGGTGTGTGACAAAATAATTTGTCTAATGCCACTGGCACTACACATAAAGCCAATACATGTTTGGATTACCAAGCTCTTTTCTATGAGTTTTTAAAGAGAGTAGAACAAGGCAGAGATGTTCTCCATTGCTGCTCAGTTCTGATGTAATGAAGTGAGAAAAACCTGCAGAGATAATCGTGTGAATCTGTCTTGTTGGCAAACCGTCTCATTCCAATCTCACTATGCTGCCTTACTGAAACTCCTAGTGTGATGAAAGTGTGGCTAAGTGAGTAGTCAACTACTTCCACTGATGCTGGTCCATTGGAGCAGTACAATATATTTCAGTATAAGACAGGGAGTGTCCCTCTACTTTCCCCTCATTCTCTTTCAGTCTCTCTTTTGACTTCCCTCTGTCATCTTTTCATTCATTCATTCATTCATTCATCTCTCTCTGTCTCTGTCTCTCTCTGTCTCCTATTGCTTATAGACACCTGTTTTCCATTGCCTGGCTTGTTTCATTAAATCAGCTGAAACAAATGGAAATAGCGGGGGTCTACAGAATAACCCAGCAGAACCACGCAGGGAATAAATTGATCATGTAAGAAGCAGAAAATCTAGAGAGAACTTTGAAGAGAGCTAAATCAAGTGTACACAAGGGGTCCCTTCTTTCTGTTCATTTCTTTATTTTCTCTCTATTTGAGTGTCTCTTTTGAGAAGCTGGGATTGCACTTGAGATACTGCAGAGAATACTGAAGGTAAAGAATAAGCTAGTCTCTGGATATCTTTTTTAAAGGCTCTGCATTTTCTCAAATCTTTCATTCTCTCACACCCTCCCTCACTTCCTCCTCCCCTCTTACCCTCCCCCCCCTCTCTTCCTCAGTCTTTCCTACCTTGTATCTGTACGACAGAGGTGTGTAAGTCGGGACTTCTTAGCCCCCAGGGGTTCTACCAGGTAGAGGCAAGAGAGGACCTGGGCTCTCACCCCCTCCATGGGGGCCTCACGGTGCTCTGTAGACACAGCCGACACATAAGCAGGACCAGCCGACAGTTCTGACTGCCAGGTCCTGTATGGGGAAATGATAGGAGATTATTCTGGTTAATTTAAAAACAGACTTCAGACTCAAGCGGCGTGAGAAATAGACCCTCAGATATTCAGCTACAATTTGACTGGGTGTTTGAGTAAACAGTCAACAATTCTTTGACCCCAACACTTTAATGTTACTTAACTAAACTAGCTTTTTCATTTTCATTCACTGTGATGCCAACATTTAGCACTAGTACAACAACAATAGGCACCATTTCAAAACAACTTTAGCCAGAGTATTCAAGTCCAAGCTAAACTCTGTTTGTCCCTGACTCCTCTGTCCCTTATACTCTTAAGCAGCAGAGTCAGCAGCCTGCCTAAAGACCCATGCAGCGTCGCCCTGGTAACACCTCATTACCTCAGCAGCAGGTGCTCCTGTGGCGGCCGGGATCCCAGGCCTTGCAGGAGGTAGCGGTAGACCTCGGTGTCCTTGGTCAGTGTCTGGACTACTGCAGACTGTTTGAGGGTCTTCTCCCAGTGCCCATGCTCCCTCAGGACCCGCTGGAGGGCCTCTTTCTGGGGGGCATCTACCTCAACAGAGCCCTTCCACAACCGCAGGGGCCAGCCATCATCCACCTGGTATGGGGGGGCAAGGTGGTGAGACCCAGTGTGAGAACTTAACTTTGACCCTTGATAACCCCTGTTACACACACAAATCTCAGCTCAAGCTCTGTGTGCTTAATGTGTCTGACTCACTCGAGAATGTTTTTATGTTGACTCATACATAATTAACCTTTCATTAGTCTCGGGTGTTGTTTTGGTAGTTGCTTGCTGTCAGAAACTTTTATTGGTCACTCTAGTCATTCATTTGATTTGATTCATTAATTTATTAATTCCATCAGATTCCACCACACACCTTCTTAAAAGCCAGGTCCACATTGTCTGGTCCAGAGCAGGACTCCCAGCCTCTACTCTTCTCCCTGGCCTCTCTCAACAGGTGCTGGGTGGTCTGTACCAGTCTGGCCCTCTCATCCTGCTCCTCCTCCTCACCCTGAGAGGGCGAACTCCGACCCACATCCACCCAGACATCCTCCTCACTGGGGTTGCTCACACTCTGGCCCGGCCAGAACTCTGGAAGCTGGAAGGATCAGAGAAAGAGAGAGGAAGAGTTAGCTTGACGTTTTCACAAACAGGGCCACCAATGACTTCATCTCGACAACCAGAACCAAATATTGCGTGTTAACGTCTGTCACAAGAAACTACATATGACTTCTTGATCATTTGATACACTATTGCATTAAGCGAAGCTATGGTGATTAATCGCCTGTTGGGTTTCATGTTCTCATTTTCTGATATTCTTATTCTGTATAATCAAGTCAATACAATGAACTGACTGAACTGAATAACATAGATGAAGTGCCTCCTCATTTAATTGCCCCTGCAGAAGGGTTATGGTTATGAACAATAGGAAAAGTGCCTGTCTGCTTTTTGTAATGTACTTTACGTACTACTGCACAGAGAGAGTACACTCATGAGAGAATGGTGTGTGCTCTGCTGGGTCTTGGCAGTAACACCTACATGCTGTGCACACATGTGATGTGGATTAGTGTGGCTAGAACAGGCTGTACCCTAACTTTACTGTAGTGTGTACCTTGAAGAGGCACAGGGACTCCGTCACCATGTGGGCCAGGCCTTGAGTGGCAGCCAGGTTCTCACTAAGGTCCCTCTGGTCAGGCCTACCCAGGCTGTACTTCCTGTGGCTTGACCTAGGTCAGAGAAACAGGAAATGTCTTTACATCAGAGTTGAAAATGTATGGAGTACAGTTTCTATTGCTATGCTAGGCTTCCACAGACTCATACTATGCAGTTTATTTGTGACCCTTACAAGCAGAAACTGAGAAGAGGGACTGTTATTCAATGTAAAAAGCAACGTCAGCATTGACTTCCAAACAAATTAAAATATGTAGCAAAGCAGAACAGCAAAATATTTACTAACGCCACTGTATCCTAGAAGCACAATGTGCCACAACACAACAGTCCATTGGAGTGGAGTTGATTTGTTCTGGTCATTGTTTCCAGTGTGAGAGTGTGACGTGTATCAAGGCAGAACTCTGTTTCCAATGATGGGAGATACAGAGTGTGTGTTGTGTTCTGATTTCCATCAGTGCTCTGCTCTTACAGCCTGTGGGGTAATGGCTGAGCCCGCTGGCTCCCCTGGACTGCTGGCCTGGCACAAGGAAGAGAAGGAGGAGGGGGGTGGTCTATTGTCTCTGACTGGCTACATCAGACACAATCAGGCCTGTGCGAGAGGACATCACTGGGTCCACCACGCAACTTTTCGACGTGAAGTTGGAACTTCTAGACATGCTGTCAGAATACCGGGTATCAGCAGAGTGTGTGCAGCTGAGCTGTGTTTGTGTGTCTATCTTTGCCAACAACTACAGATAACTAGTCTTGTGAGCTGAGCGCCAGCCTCAAAAGCTAAGTTCATAGACAGATGTGTTTTGAAAAATGAATCATGTGCAAATGTGTCTCCCTGTTTCTCACCTGGACCGTCTCTTTCTCTCCACCCATCTCTCCCCTTTTTCTATTTCTCTCTCCCTCCCCTCTTTCCCTCCACCCCCCTCTCCCCCTTTTCCCTATCTCTCTCGCTCCCCTCTCTTTACCTCCACCCCCCTCTCCCCCTTTTCTCTTTCTCTCTCCCTCCCCTCTTTCCCTCCACCCCTCTCTCCCCCTTTTCTCTTTCTCTCTCCCTCCTCTCTCTTTCCCTCCACCCCTCTCTCCCCCTTTTCTCTTTCTCCCTCCCCTCTCTTTCCATCCACCCCTCTCTCCCCCTTTTCTCTTTCTCTCTCCCTCCCCTCTCTCCCTCCACCCCTCTCTCCCCTTTTCTCTTTCTCTCTCCCCCTCTCTTTCCCTCCAACCTCTCTCCCTTTTCTCTTTCTCTCTCCCTCCCCTCTCTTTCCCTCCACCCCTCTCTCCCCCTTTTCTCTTTCTCCCTCCCTCCCCTCTCTTTCCCTCCACCCCTCTCTCCCTTTTCTCTTTCTCTCTCCCTCCCCTCTCTTTCCCTCCACCCCCTCTCCCCCTTTTCTCTTTCTCTCTCCCTCCCCTCTTTCCCTCCACCCCTCTCTCCCCCTTTTCTCTTTCTCTCTCCCTCCTCTCTCTTTCCCTCCACCCCTCTCTCCCCCTTTTCTCTTTCTCTCTCCCTCCTCTCTCTTTCCCTCCACCCCTCTCTCCCCTTTTTCTCTTTCTCTCTCCCTCCTCTCTCTTTCCCTCCACCCCTCTCTCCCTCTTTTCTCTTTCTCTCTCCCTCCCCTCTTTCCCTCCACCCCTCTCTCCCCCTTTTCTCTTTCTCTCTCCCTCCTCTCTCTTTCCCTCCACCCCTCTCTCCCCCTTTTCTCTTTCTCTCTCTCTCCCTCCCCCTCTCTTTCCCTCCACCCCCTCTCCCCCTTTTCTCTTTCTCTCTCCCTCCCCTCTTTCCCTCCACCCCTCTCTCCCCCTTTTCTCTTTCTCTCTCCCTCCTCTCTCTTTCCCTCCACCCCTCTCTCCCCCTTTTCTCTTTCTCTCTCCCTCCCTCTCTCTTTCCCTCCACCCCTCTCTCCCTCTTTTCTCTTTCTCTCTCCCTCCCCTCTTTCCCTCCACCCCTCTCTCCCCCTTTTCTCTTTCTCTCTCCCTCCTCTCTCTTTCCCTCCACCCCTCTCTCCCCCTTTTCTCTTTCTCTCTCCCTCCCCTCTCTTTCCCTCCACCCCTCTCTCCCCTTTTTCTCTTTATCTCTCCCTCCTCTCTCTTTCCCTCCACCCCTCTCTCCCCCTTTTCTCTTTCTCCCTCCCTCCCCTCTCTTTCCCTCCACCCATCTCTCCACTTTTTCTCTTTCTCTTGCAGTAACCAGCTGAACAGTATTAAATATATAATATCTCCTCTATCTAAGAGAAATTATGTCCAGATGGGCGATTCATGCAGGGTTACATAAGTCTCTCTCTCTCTGCCTTTAAACTAAACCCATCCGACAGCTATTCATTACCGCACAGGGAAATAGGGTTTTGGCTACATTACTACAGTTGATGTAATCTCTGGGAACTCAAAGAACCTAACTCCACACTTTAACATGAATCTGATGCTGCGTAAGAAGAAGGAAAAACAAACACAACATTTCAAAATGACAAATGAAAACCTACGAATGCAAAGCAATGTGCACCGGAGTAATCTTATGCAACAACGTAAGAGGAAGTTCTAACTAGGTATGTGGGACAAAGACCCCCAGACCTCTGCTCGTCTAGAAGTTGATCTTACGCACAGATCTAGGATCATCTTACACTCCCCCAATCCTAACCTCAACCATTATGGTTGAAAATCCCAAAAGTGTTCTTATATCAGCATCTAGGGGTTAACTTTGTCCTACTCCTCCCCAGGAGGCAGTGGACTGTACCTGGCTACATTGACCAGCACCATCCTCCAATCCTAACCTCAACCACTATGGTTAAAAACTGAATAGATCAGCATCTAGAGTAAGACCCTAGAGTCTAGGGGAAACTTGACGTCATCCTCCTCCTCAGGAGACAGCACCGTACCTTGCTGTGTTGTCCTCTCTCTTCAGGGTGTTGAGATGGAAGAGGGAGGGGGCCAGGCACACAGCGATGTTGGTGGGAGTCATCTGGTTTTCGTCCACGCAGCCCACCACATCTCGGAGGAAGAGGAGGAGTGTCTGCAGGGCCTCACGGTTCTCATCAGGCAGGAGTAAAATGGCTGCTTGGGCCGCACAGAACTGCTGGTCTTTGGGGAAGTCTGGAGGTGGGAGCGAGACATATAAGTATGTGGATAGAATTGCTTTGTGATTCTCTCATTGTGCTTATACTATAAAAATGTCCAAAACTGGTTTCAATCTGCCTATTTAGCCAGCATTTGAACCTTTCTTGCATGTTTAGCCAATCCAGTCTTTACTGTACTGGCCCAAGCAGTGTTGTATGTTCTATCCTCTTACATTGGTAGATATGCAGGAAGGACTTGCAGAGCTTGCTGGAGAACACAGGTTCTGGTAGGTCTCTGAAGTACTGCTTCACCATATCAGCCACGTCAAAAGCTGATTGGCCCTCGTAGGACATGGCCTCTGGGTCCGCCTCCACCATGTCGCGCAGGTACTGGATACGTGACTTCACCCCCGACTTTCGAAACAGACCCACCTGAGAGGATGAGAGGGTTAGGAGTGTGTGCGTGTGGTGTGGAATGGGAGTTTTAAATCCAGGATGGCAGGTCAGACTCATGTAGGAGGCTACTCTAAGTCCTGTCGAACTAGGATAACTTCCATTCATCTTTGTAAGTAGGAGATCCCTCTAAAGCACCTCATAACCCACCCTCAACATGGAAGATAAATGAAAGCGGACCTCCCATTCCTCATGCTCATCTGTCTCTGTTCTCAGTATAGGACCCTCCACTGTGTTTAACCATGACTCCAATTTACAGTAGGTCAAGGTGTCACGGGGGTGTAATTCAACCCAGGTGCTGTGTACTCCATAGTATCAATGCATGACACCGATGTTAATAGGTTGGAAAGGAATAGCTGATGGCCCAGACCTGGGTGTCCTTCGCAATCTTAAAGGGACAGTTCACCCCATGAATCTAAGTACCTTGTCAACTGTGGTCCATATTTCGTGACGTTATGTTATGTAGAGAGCCCACTGTAGATGGCATGGAATCGGGACTGTAAGCTTGACTCTAGACCATTTTCGAGGTATGAAACAATCTAACCCACTTCGATATTGGGTGAACTGTCCCTATAAAGCTAGCTGCTACATATATTTTTGGACTTACAAATGAATGATCTATTGATTCTTGAAGAATATAACTTATAAATGCCTCATGAGCTTAGTTCAACTGTCATACTCCATCAGAACTCAAAATATAATCTTGTTTTACACCAATGTTTGTAAACAACATAAATGTAAACACACAACATTGTTAAAACTATAATGTGGATATAATGGATGAATTGGAGAGTGGTTACATTTCCCTAGGCCCATTACCAAAACTGCTTTGTTATTGTTTGTTTCAATTAAGGACTCTGGCGTTAATAATGCATGAGCAGTACTGTATACAATTGAAGTCGGAAGTATACATACACTTAGGTTGGAGTCATTAAATCACTCCACAAATTTCTTATTAACAAACTATAGTTTTGTCAAGTCATTTAGGACATCTACTTTGTGCATGACACATAATTTTTCCAACAACTGATTACAGACAGGTTATTTCACTTATACTTCACTATATCACAATTCCAGTGGGCCAGAAGTTTACAAACACTAAGTTGACTGTGCCTTTAAACAGCTTGGACTATTACAGAAAATTATGTCATGGCTTTAGAAGCTTCTGATAGTCTAATTGACATAATTTGAATCAATTGGAGGTGTACCTGTGGATGTATTTCAAGACCTACCTTCAAACTCAGTGCCTCTTTGATTGACATCAAGGGGAAATCAAAAGAAATCAGCCAAGACCTCAGAAGAAATATTGTAGACCTCCACAAGTCTGGTTCATCCTTGGGAGCAATTTCCAAATGCCTGAAGGTACCATATTCATCTGTACAAACAATAGTACGTAAGTATAAACACCATGGGACCACGCAGCCGTCATACCACTCAGGAAGGAGATGTGTTCTGTCTCCTGGAGATGAACGTATTTTGGTGCGAAAAGTGCAAATCAATCCCAGAACAACAGCAAAGGACCTTGTGAAGATGCTGGAGGAAATGGGTACAAAAGTATCTATATCCACAGTAAAACGAGTCCTATATCGACATAACCTGAAAGGCCGCTCAGCAAGAAAGAAGCCACTGCTCCAAAACCGCCATAAAAAAAGCCAGACTACGGTTTGCAACTGCACATGGGGACAAAGATTGTCCTTTTTGGAGAAATATCCTCTGGTCTGATGAAAAACAAATAGAACTGTTTGGCCATAATGACATCGTTATGTTTGGAGGAAACAGGGGGAGGCTTGCAAGCCGAAGAACACCATCCCCCAACCGTGAAGCACGGGGGTGGCAGCATCATGTTGTGGGGGTGCTTTGCTGCAGGAGGGTCTGGTGCACTTCACAAAATAGATGGCATCCTGAGGCAGGAAAATTATCTGGATATATTGAAGCAACATCTGAAGACATCAGTCAGGAAGTTAAAGCTTGGTCGCAAATGGGTCTTCCAAATGGACAATGACCCCAAGCATACCTCCAAAGTTGTGGCAAAATGGCTTAAGGACAACAAAGTCAAGGTATTGGAGTGGCCATCACAAAGCCCTGACCTCAATCCTATAGAACATTTGTGGGCAGAACTGAAAAAGCTTGTGACAGCAAGGAGGCTTACAAACCTGACTCAGTTACAGCAGCTCTGTCAGGAGAAATGGGCCAAAATTCACCCAACTTATTGTGGGAAACTTGTGGAAGGCTACCTGAAACGTTTGACCCAAGTGAAACAATTTAAAGACAATGCTACCAAATACTAATTGAGTGTGTGCAAACTTCTGACTCACTGGGAATGTGATGAAAGAAATGAAAGCTGAAATAAATCATTCTCTCTGCTATTATTCTGTAAACTTCCAACTTCAACTGTATATTGGTTGTACAGGAGGTTAGAGTCCAGTACCTGATCGAGACACTCTTTCCTCAGATAAATTATGGCCTTGAGGATGCTGGAAGGTAGTGGTTCCCCTGTCTGCTGCACACCGTGGAGGAGGGGTACACCAAACACCCTCCTGCCCTTCAGCTCTGGGGCTTTGGTCTTCCTCGGAGGCTTTGGGAATGTCCTGAGGGGAGACACAAACAATTCAAGATGGACTTCTAGCGTTGCTTTTGAAGGTAAAGAGGTATTTGTTTTGAATTTATATGAAGATAGGGCAACTATACAGAAGTATGACTAAGATGTTGCATTGTATTTTATTCCTCCTGGATATGTTCTACTTCAAACAACTCTGCATTGCATATTTGTACAATATGTAAGAACCCACTGGACAAAAACTGGTTGAATCAACGTTGTTTCCATGTCATCTCAGAAACAAAATGATATGTAATGACGGTGAATCAATGTGGAAAACTGATTGTATTAGTAAAAAGTAATCAATGTAAGGGAAATGTCTTTTTTTAACCTAAATCCAATGTTTTGTAGATTTTGATTAGTTGAATTCACCTTAGTTGACAACTCAATCAAATGTAAATCAAAAATAGACGTTGAACTCACGTCTGTGCCCAGTGGGAGCCTACATAGATATCTGACCAAGACTCACACATGCACTTAGCAGAGGGCTTTGTGTACGACTCTGACAGGATATTTCTTTTAAAGCCCAGCGAGTGTTTTCATAAGCCAGCAAGTGAGCGCCATGGTAACGGCCAGTGTAGCCAAGAAGATAACATGAAGGCAATTTAAATCCTCCCTCTCAAAGTTCAGGCACCTTGAGATAGCTAGCTTCAGAGCCAATCAAATGTATGATGAGTCGCCTGGAATTAGATTCACAAATGTTCATACAGCATGCTTCTCTTTGATAGTGCTCTCTCCCATTACGGACTGCATTTCCATTCTAGTCTTCAGCTGTTCAATTAAAACATATCTTCTGCGTCCACCTCATTTCATTAGCTTAATGGTGTTCTGCTCATGATTTCATGTAATTGTGTGAGTGAGGGAGAGAGAGTTTCCTGTTTGGTCATGTGTTTGAGGAGCCCCAGCCTCTCCCTGCTAGGTAATAACCACATGTAGATTTTGTTCATTAGAGACAAAGCCAAGGGGAAAGGTGTTTGGCCACAGCAAATAAGACAACAGTTATCTGGAATGAAACTTGTACAGAATACTGAAGCTCAGGATCAATGGGAAAGCGATGAGAAGCAGGAGTAGGTTATTTATTTTGTAGTTAGCTCAATGATTGTTAAAGCAAATAGCCCAATTACTCTGCTCTCAAAAAGTCAATTACCCTGTCCTTTTGCCTTAAAGGGGAACTCAGCAGATGCTACATCAATTGCTACATCAAAATGAATTATATGTAGAAATAACTTGTAAATTCATTCTTGAGCTTATTTCAACTGTCGTACCCCAAAGTGTCAATGTTTGTCAACAAAGTAAATGTAAACAAACACTATATAGCCTAAAAGCATAGTTAAAACTATCATTTTGATATAATGGATGGCCAAACCGATGTTTTGCCAGAAAGTAAAATTGTTTGGGATCCAAGCTCCCTTTAATTAAATAAGCACATGCCTGCCTCTTTCAAATCAATAAGAGAGGGAAGGCCTGGCACTTCACTTTTCCCAATGCCAGAAAGTAAAATTGTTTGGGAAAGCTCCCTTTAATTTACCAATAGACACACCCCTCTGAGAGCCAGATGGGAGTGTACACCACAGACCTTAACCAAAAAGGAGAAGCTGTCTATAATTTCTAAGCTGAAGGTCATACTTTGTCATTTCTTTCAGACGCTGAATTTTTTAAATATTCTTTATCGGCAGGAGGGTTTATTGCTCTTGAAGCATTCTGTGTTTTGTCTTGTGAGAGGCACGGCAAGGTTGCAGCTTCACATAAATAATAAATGAACCTCTGAACATGCTGCCTCTAATCATCCTCCTCTTCCCCTCCTCCATTCCTCCCCCTCCCCACCACCTTCCCCATCCTCTCCCTCATTGCTCTCCTCCTAATTTTGGTCATTCATCCCCTTCCGTACTTCCTTCTCCACACCCTTCCCCATACCATTCCATCTCTCCCTCTCCCCTTCCCCTTCCTTACCAGTTCCAGCCCTGCTTGCTAGATGGGGAGTACTTGTCCATGAGAGCAGTGAGTTTAAGCAGGGAGAGTTTCTGCAGAAGGTGCAGCTGAGTAACAGACTGGGCCTCGACTCCTGAGCTGCTGGGGGTAACTGATGGAAGACTCTGCTCGCTGGACCAGTGGTGCTGGCTCTGTCTGCATACATACACAACAGACAACAGAATGGCAGCCATATTAATGTGGGCTCAGAGAGGGGGTGATAGAGTAATAAAGACGTTTTAATGAGTACTCAGACCAGCTGACATTGATCTCACCTGATGCTACATGGTGGTGACTGTGCCTCAGGGTCATCTCCATCTACAAACTCCTTCTCAAGGTTCTCCTCATCCCCTTCACCCTCCCCCTCCATGGCTCCTGGCCCCAAATCCTCTGCCTCCTTGACTTCCAGGTGGATGTGATTGGAGGAGGACGAGGGGCAGGGCGAGGGTGTGGAGCGGCGGTTAGTCTCCGATTTACCGTCCTCCAACAGTTTGTCTGTCCAGGTGTTGACGAGCTGCTGCAGGCCGATGATACGCTCCATCACGCTGTCCAGCGCGGAGAAGACATCATCGTTTTCACTGATCTCCCCCGTCTCCGCCTCCCCATGATGCTCCACCTCCTGGCCAATCACCTGGCCTATTGGCACGTTGTCATAGATACTGACCCGGTGGTCCAATGAGGCTAGGGAGCTGCAGCAGGTGGAATCCTTGTCCTTGGCCGCTGCACATCCCCTGCTCCGTCTCCCGCGGTACCCGTGGAAACTCCCAGTTCTCCAGTTGATGGAGGTGTTGTCTATGGGCAACAGGAAGTTGTTGTGAGTGAGGGCTGTGGGGAATGTGCCTGGCTTGTGCCCCTGGGGGATCTGGAAGACCAGGCTCTCATGGTTATTTCTGTCGTTCTTGTAGTCCTGGTGCTCTCGGACTGGGTTTCTGTGGAGTCCCCCCTGGTGCTGTTCACGGACCCGGCAGTTGCTGCGTACTCTGGTGGTGGGGCTGGGGGTGCTGACAGTACTGCTGCTCTCTGAAGGGCTGGGGCTGCTGCTGCCCGAGTGGGGGGAAGAAGGTGAGGAGGAGGCCTGGCTGCCTGGACGGTCCCTATCCCTGTGCCGCAGGGTGGAGATATCCAGACACTGAAGCCGTCTCAGCCTGTGCTCGACATCCAGACTATCCTGGAGCACGGGGCCAGAGATGACCAGCCTGGCCCTGCTGAGGCCACTGTGGGTGGGGGAGTGGAGGTTGTACGTGCCCCTCAGACGCAGTTTTTCCATCTTCCTCAGCAGACTGGGGCCCTTCTTCCTGGGGGGCTTGTCAAGGAAGCGCTCCTCAGCGCTGCTAAAACTGGGCGTCTCACCCCCTGGGGAGGGGGGCCCGCTAAATGAAGTGTCTAGGGATGGGATCTTGTTGATGGAGGAGCAGCGAGAAGAGCTCCCGCTGGTCTCCTGGTCATCAATGGCCGTCTTGGGGCTCTCACAGCCCTCGCTCTCTGTGCTGCTGGTGCTATGGAGGGAGTAGACCTCGTGGTGGTCATTGGCGTCACACAGGGACATGCCCTGGCTGTCCGGTGAATGTAGGAAGCCCATTCCCTCCAGGCGACGCCAGCGCCTTGTTCGCCTCTCATAGGCCCATTTTGTGCTGATGGCACAGGGCTCCTCGTCCTCTGACCCCTCCCCCTGAGAATCACAAGCAGACAATCAAGATGCTGTATAAGAAGCCATGTAGCAACAAAAAAACAAGGCCATCTATTTCTGGACATCGTGTAACTCTTCAGAGACATCTTTCACAAAGACTGCTACATTCTGAGATAACTAGACTGAGAAAATTATTATGCAACATTATTAATTCTAGATGAGTTTCTGCCCTAATTATTTTCGCTTTCGCCTCACTTTCTCAAACAGAGACTCATGAAGTTAGCTCCACCAACCCTCAAAACTCTATCTATCCAGCCATCAATATCAGTGGAAATGAAAGCGATAAATGCTAACGAGGAGCTTTTCCTCTGGTTCCTCCGGCGGCTCTGACAGAGTTGCCATGTTGGTGTTCCATGGTGTTCACTCTCACTCACCCGTCTTTTTGATCTGCCCAGCTCCAACCTCAGCTCCACACATTTGTTTAAAGTGCTTAATCTCCTGGAAGCAGAGAGGCATGGCGGTTAAACAAACACAGCAGCATGAGACCCACTCCCAACACAGACTCTCTCTCTCTCTCTCTTTCTATTTTTCTCTCTCACACACTCTCTATATGAGGAGGTGCTGGTGAGGAGAGAGTGGATGGAAAGTCTAGCTCTCACCTGCAGAGGGAATCTAGCGCGTCCTTATCCAGGAAACCATGATCACTCTTTACCCAGTCTATAGCAATGGGGAACCTGCAATCTGAAAGGCAAACAAGGCAAATGAAAGTATGATATGACACTGTTTGCTATGGATCAGCAAACATGTGGATGTGGTTTGTACTGTAATAGATTGTGCTTGATGGCTTGAGAGAATTCGTATTTAGTATTTACCTTTGTATAATTGCACGTACTGGGGGAAGCCGGCCGCTCTCAGCCAATCGCAAGCCTCCTTTGCTTCGATCTCTGCAAACAAAAACAATATTCAAATTCAATTAAGGTCATTAGTCTCCCAAGGGCACAGCGGTCTAAGGCACTGATCAGTGCTAGAGGCGTCACTACAGATCCAGGTTCGATCCCGGGCTGAGTTGCAGTGTCGCAGCCGGCCACGATGGCGAACAATTGGCCCAGCATCGTCAGGGTTAGGGGAGGGTTTGGCCAGCTAGGATGTCCTTGTCCCATCGCGCTCTAGCGACTCCTTATGGCGGCTGGGTGCATGCACGCTGGCTTCGGTCGCCAGCTCTACGCTGCTTCCTCCGACAAATTGGTGCGGCTGGCTTCCGGGTTAAGCGAGCAGTGTGTCAAGAAGCAGTGCTGCTTGGCACAGTCATGTTTCGGAAGACGCATGGCTCTCGACCTTCGCCTCTCCCGATTCCGCACAGGAGTTGCAGCGATCGGACCAGACTGTAACTACCAATTGGATATCACGAAAATTGGGAAGAAAAAGGGGCAAAAAAATATATATATAATAATTTCTGGCCGGTCCATTTTAATAAGATTTTTGCACTTTAGTTACATTCGCAAAAATATTGCGGGCAAAAATTAAAGTAACACTCATGTTGCTCTCATCTCTGAGAGGGTATCCGTTAAAGCTGGAATCCTTAATAGTTAATCTGCCATATATCCGTTTGAGATATTACAACAACAAAGAAGTTACTTCAAGCAACAAATACTGTTTTCCTTCTGACATAATTGCACGCACAATTATTTTTCCCTTGATGCAGGGAGCTCCCCAAAGCTCCCCACCTCTGTTTGTCAACAAAAAAACAACAATAACAACGGCCGTAGAGCGGACAGTGGTGCAGTTTTGCCCTACTGTGGATTCCATATTTAAGTGGCTTTTTGGGAGAGGCCAGCCTAATTGCTCCTAATTGGCTAACGGTGGTGTATGCGTGTCAGACACAGAAAAGGCAGGTAAGCATTCGTCAGTCCCTTCTGCCCCACACAGCCTTTCATGTCCCCTCTGTTCAGGTTCCACCCATCTGCCTACTCCCACCATTAACACAGCATCTGCTAACTCCCACCATTAACACAGCATCTGCTAACTCCCACCATTAACACAGCACTCCCACCATTAACACAGCATCTGCTAACTCCCACCATTAACACAGCATCTGCTAACTCCCCCACCATTACTCCCACCATTAACAGCATCTGCTAACTCCCACCATTAACACAGCATCTGCTAACTCCCACTATTAACACAGCATCTGCTAACTCCCACTATTAACACAGCATCTGCTAACTCCCACTATTAACACAGCATCTGCTAACTCCCACCATTAACACAGCATCTGCTAACTCCCACTATTAACACAGCATCTGCTAACTCCCACCATTAACACAGCATCTGCTAACTCCCACTATTAACACAGCATCTGCTAACTCCCACTATTAACACAGCATCTGCTAACTCCCACCATTAACACAGCATCTGCTAACTCCCACCATTAACACAGCATCTGCTAACTCCCACTATTAACACAGCATCTACTAACACAGCATCTGCTAACTCCCACCATTAACACATCATCTGCTAACACAGCATCTGCTAACTCCCACCATTAACACAGCATCTGCTAACACATTATCAGCTAACTCCCACCATTAACACAGCATTGTCAGCGACAGATGAAGGAAAGAAGCACACTCTTTCTTTGAACTTGCTGGTAATTCCATGAAACCCAGAGAGGGAATGAGAAAATTAAAGGGAACAAGAGAGAACGATAAAGAGAGTGATAAAATGAAAAGAAAGAACAAGAGAGTTCTTGGAATAAGGTGTCTTTTTCCCAGGCCGTGGGGGTCAGGCGAAGACAGCTGGAGGTTGAGCTACACAGAGCAGATGGCTGAGATATGTAAACAGGGGGAAAATTAACTGCGAACATCAGTCATCACAAGACCCCTCTGACGCAGGGAATAAGAACTCTACTGGTCGGACCAGGGTTCATCATATCAACAGCTAGGACAGATCACTAACTGTTAGTGTTGGAGGATGATGACTTCTGTTCCTGTCTCAGTGCGGGGTTGGATGGGGACGAGGTGGGGTGGGATGACTTCTGTTCCTGTCTCAGTGTGGGGTTGGATGGGGACGAGGTGGGGTGGGATGACTTCTGTTCCTGTCTCAGTGTGGGGTTGGATGGGGACGAGGTGGGGTGTGATGACTTCTGTTCCTGTCTCAGTGTGGGGTTGGATGGGGACGAGGTGGGGTGGCATGACTTCTGTTCCTGTCTCAGTGTGGGGTTGGATAGGGACGAGTTGGGGTGGGATGACTTCTGTTCCTGTCTCAGTGTGGGGTTGGATGGGGACGAGGTGGGGTGACTTTTGCGAGAGGATCAGCTGTACCTGCTGAAGTATCACATAGTTTAAAATAACTGTGACTGAGGCTCTAAATCCAGGGGTATCTGAATGTGCCTGTCAGGCAGGTCAAATTAAGCCTATGGTGCCAGACACAGAAAAGGCAGGTAAGCATACGGTGCCTTGCGAAAGTATTTGGCCCCCTTGAACTTTGCGACCTTTTGCCACATTTCAGGCTTCAAACATAAAGATATAAAACTGTATTTTTTTGTGAAGAATCAACAACAAGTGGGACACAATCATGAAGTGGAACGACATTTATTGGATATTTCAAACTTTTGTAACAAATCAAAAACTGAAAAATTGGGCGTGCAAAATTATTCAGCCCCTTTACTTTCAGTGCAGCAAACTCTCTCCAGAAGTTCAGTGAGGATCTCTGAATGATCCAATGTTGACCTAAATGACTAATGATGATAAATAAAATCCACCTGTGTGTAATCAAGTCTCCGTATAAATGCACCTGCACTGTGATAGTCTCAGAGGTCCGTTAAAAGCGCAGAGAGCATCATGAAGAACAAGGAACACACCAGGCAGGTCCGAGATACTGTTGTGAAGAAGTTTAAAGCCGGATTTGGATACAAAAAGATTTCCCAAGCTTTAAATATCCCAAGGAGCACTGTGCAAGCGATAATATTGAAATGGAAGGAGTGTAAGTCGCTCTGGATAAGAGCGTCTGCTAAATGACTTAAATGTAAATGTATGTAATGAGTGTCAGACCACTGCAAATCTACCAAGACCTGGCCATCCCTCTAAACTTTCAGCTCATTCAAGGAGAAGACTGATCAGAGATGCAGCCAAGAGGCCCATGATCACTCTGGATGAACTGCAGAGATCTACAGCTGAGGTGGGACACTCTGTCCATAGGACAACAATCAGTCGTATATTGCACAAATCTGGCCTTTATGGAAGAGTGGCAAGAAGAAAGCCATTTCTTAAAGATATCCATAAAAAGTGTCGTTTAAAGTTTGCCACAAGCCACCTGGGAGACACACCAAACATGTGGGAGAAGGTGCTCTGGTCAGATTAAACCAAAATTGAACTTTTTGGCAACAATGCAAAACGTTATGTTTGGCGTAAAAGCAACACAGCTCATCACCCTGAGCACACTATCCCCACTGTCAAACATGGTGGTGGCAGCATCATGGTTGGGCCTGCTTTTCTTCAGCAGGGACAGGGAAGATGGTTAAAATTGATGGGAAGATGGATGGAGCCAAATACAGGACCATTCTGGATAAAACCTGATGGAGTCTGCAAAAGACCTGAGACTGGGACGGAGATTTGTCTTCCAACAAGACAATGATCCAAAACATAAAGCAAAATCTACAATGGAATGGTACAAAAATATACATATCCAGGTGTTAGAATGGCCAAGTCAAAGTCCAGACCTGAATCCAATCGAGAATTTGTGGAAAGAACTGAAAACTGCGGTTCACAAATGCTCTCCATCCAACCTCACTGAGCTCGAGCTGTTTTGCAAGGAGGAATGGGAAAAATTTCAGTCTCTCGATGTGCAAAACTGATAGAGACATACCCCAAGCGACTTACAGCTGTAATCGCAGCAAAAGGTGGCGCTACAAAGTATTAACTTAAGGGGGCTGAATCATTTTGCACGCCCAATTTTTCCGTTTTTGATTTGTTAAAAAAGTTTGAAATATCCAATAAATGTCGTTCCACTTCATGATTGTGTCCCACTTGTTGTTGATTCTTCACAAAAAAAATACAGTTTTATATCTTTATGCTTGAAGCCTGAAATGTGGCAAAAGGTTGCAAAGTTCAAGGGGGCCGAATACTTTCGCAAGGCACTGTATGTTGTTACCTCCCTATTCATAACATCCTGCACTGAAATGTAACTACACTGCTAGCTACCCACACAAGCGGTCAGAATGACATCACAGGGCTGAAAAAGGCCTAAAACAGTTTGGCCAAAAAGGTAAATTATGGCCAGAAATAGTGTTTTTGGCATAGGGGATTTTACCAATGAACTTCACAGCGCCTACTGCAATTCATGCACTCATCACTGTTCCACCACTGTATGCGCTGTGCATGACTGTTATACAATCATGGTTATATCAGACATCCAATTTTAATAAGGCCAAGCAGAGAAAGGCTCTTCCTTTTCCAAATATCTCAGGCCGCGTTGGAGGAAGTTGTGCTTTTGGCCTCTGGGTTCTGATAAGAGATGTATGCCCTCGATTAGACCGCTCCCTCCCTCGCAGTGCCACTAAGTCGGAGGAGCATGTTTCAGTGGTCTGAGAGGACCGTGATAATGGTGCTACATTGTGTGTGTGTGTGTGTGTGTGTGTGTGTGTGTGTGTGTGTGTGTGTGTGTGTGTGTGTGTGTGTGTGTGTGTGTGTGTGTGTGTGTGTGTGTGTGTGTGTGTGTGTGTGTGTGTGTGTGTGTGTGTGTGTGTGATGTGTGCAGGTAGCAACGACAGCAGTATAGTGATTAAGGGGTCTCCACCTCAGGCCAGCCTTGACTCAGCCTTCAAGCTGCCTCCCAGAGTGGCATCCCAGCACACACTCAACACACACTACACACAGTCACTCAATGCCTGGAGTCACCTTATAAAGTGCTACTACTGTGTGATTCTCCAGGCCTAGAGGCCTAACTGTACTTCTCCAGAATCCCAACGCCTCTATGAATGGATAGACACAAGAAAAGCATCTCGAAGCCATTGTGTGATATGAGAACATCTCTGCTCTGACAGCTTACATGGTTCTGATCTTCAATGTCCCTCCAGAGATCTTAGACTTAGATTCGACAGTCTCAGTGGAATGCAAATACAGCAGTCCTCTGCTTTTAACTGGGATGGCAAGTGTCAAGTGAGGTGTAGAAGCGTTTTGAAAACCTCAAATGTCTCTGAACTTGAGTTGAGAACTGTAACTTTGAGTGCTAGGGATGTGGCCTGGTTAGATGTTTAACCATGTCAGAGATGAATGTACAGAATGTATATGTTCTGACATATGACCAACCTTTGACCTTTGAATGTAAACCGGAAGCTTGTTTGCTGAAGAGCCCATAAGTCATGGAACAGATAGAAAAGAACAAAACAAAACAGAATGGACAGAACGCTGGCTGTTTGACGTAAATTCTCAGAACCTTTGTCGACAGTTCTAACCAGCAACGTAAATTCTCCTTTTAATTCTCTATTGTTGTTATGACACAACCAGCGGTCTGGTCTCAGAGAAAGTAGTATAATAATGTAAGCCCTCCAGGATGTTTGATAGGTTACGTCATCCAAATCGTATGATATTGTACAACAGGGTAAGATGTATGATACTATACGTTCTCTAATTCGTGTGGTATTGTACAACCCACTCTGTAAATTCGATCCACTTTTAGAGTATATTATTCCAAACAATGTCTTAAAATGAACTAAATCAAAAAGGGTATTCATATAAATATTTATAGGGTTTCATAAATGAATAGAAAAATGTGTATTTCAGAATCCAGACATATTCCATATTTTAGAGCACACTCACTATAAGGAGTATAATGACATCAATATGTTGTGTCTATCATGTATGGTTCACAGATCATAGAGTCTTACAGGAGACATGTATAGGTCTAAAAAGGGCCTACAATTGCCACGTTCATTATGATTTTCTCCAAAATGGTTTGTGATATAAATGTAAAAAGCATGTCAAACACCCTTCCTCCCAATTAAGTTTCTGTGTGAGAATTGCCCATAGATGCTCGATGAATCACAAATTCACTTAGCAGTTATATCCACCCGTTGATCATTCCCATCATATTTGGGTCCAGTTAGCTCTCCCATGTACTGTATGACACAAACTGACACTGAGTCAGAAAATCAGAGTTCATATGGAAAAAGTAACAATGATTGTCACACAATAACTAATCCCACTTAACATTTTGAGTGAGCAAAACATCTAGAGTGTCAAGTTAGTCACACAGCACCACAGTGCTGCCTAATCATTCCATCCACACCAGCCCTTGCTAGGCATAGCCCGTTGCATTACTCCCCTGCCAAAGTTGGTATAACTGTTCCTGCGCTCGCCTGTGCAATGTTGCTTCTGGTTGCTAACAACAGTCCGTGTGATCCACTCATGCCAATGGAAAGAGAGTCAGAGGGATTTTCACTGCTAAAGTTAGAGAATTATAACTACTCAGAATACAGAAAATATAATTAGTGGAAAAAAAGTATTCTAAGAAATACTAGACACAAATGAACAGGTAAATCTCAACTGAACCTTTCCAGAGGACCATCTGCAAATGAGCCAAATTTATGTCTGAGTCTGCCTTCCATCACTATGAATCATGTTGACTGGGTGGAAATACTTTGCATCTAATTGTCAAGTAGAACTATGCAAATGACAAGAAGCCAAATCTTAAATGGTGAAATACAACAGTTAGTTGATTTAGAGACCAAATACTCTAATCCATTGTAATGACTGAATGTCTGGTTCCTGTGAAAAGCAAACACCATGGGGAAAAAACAGAGGTGCTAAGCCTTTTATCTCTGATTTCAAAGCAGCTGGTTTACTATCATTTCTCCTAGTTCATCAAATGTATTAACTACAAATTGTACACTAGATAATGTGATACAACCAAATATTTGTTGGTGTCCATTACTGGGCGTTACAGGGAAGCCACATACAAACCACCGCCAGAGATGTTTTAACTAACCTGTTCTTGGTAATACTTACTTTTTCACTGAATCGAGAATGAAGAATCTTAGAAATGTCATTTTTCAGTTGCAGGTGGGTCTATAATAACCATTGAACATTCAGGAAGATATTAAATCCATGTTTTGGTAACACTGTGTGATGCTCTGTTATCTACTTCTACACATGGCCATGGCCGTGTCGCATAGAAACGACTAGTTCCTGCTAAAATGCTGGGAAATGCTAGATGTGCGGCAGCTAAGAGGGCGAGGATCCTCCTGGGGCGGTACAAAACATGGATTTAATATCTTTCTGAATTTTCGCTGGTGTTTGTAGAACTACCTGCAACTGACATTTCTATACTACGAAGAAAGTATTGCCAAGAACAGGTTAGTTGAATAATCTATGGCGGCGGTGTGTGTGGTGCTTTCCTGTAACGCTCAGTAACAGACATCAACAAATCTTTGGTTGTATCACATTATCTAGCGTACAATTTGTATCTACTAATTTTGAAGCCTGAACCCATTTAGACCTTAGTGCTAGGAATATGTATGCAGCAAGCAACAAATCCATTATATTTCATACTCTAACATTATAACTGACATTAATTTCAACAATTTATAGGCACCTGCATGAAGAATACAATAAAACACTCTCCCACGTAACATTCAAACCTTCAGGCCAGAAATAAATATTATTTTTGTACTCTGTAGGTCTACATTCTTAAGGTGTTATTTGAATATTTTATGTTGACCTTCTTTATAGTACACATTTTCTCAATTATATAGTGAACAGAAACATAAGTTTTGAATCTATGCCAAAACAGTCAACATTGTTCATTTAAATAAGTATATTTTAAAAGCCTGTTGCTTTGTGATACAAAGCAACATGATATAGGCTTCCATATGTATTAGACAAGAGACGGAAGCTCGTGTGGTGGTACCTAACGCCTCATATCATCTGAACTCCTCACCTCATCTTGAGCATCAGCCATGAACGTCACAGCTAGTGGCTCTCTGAATATGTTAAAACATCTGCATTGATATTTGTCACTGTCCTAGAATTTGTTATACTATTACTGAAGTAAACACAATAAAAGTTGTTACTTACTTGTAATCAACATGATGCTGTAATGTTGTCATATATTTAACTATTTTAAAGAATGAGGAAACTACTCACTCAAAAAATAAATACAAATGATACAAATGAACTCTTAAACCAATATTGAAGACAAGTCCAGTTCTCTTGGTCATTTAGGGCATCATAGTGAAATCAGTAAAGCGTTTCCACTTTCCAGCCGCCTTTCCCTCCCCTGCCTGGACCATACCAACTGCACTTAACGCTCACCCGAGGGGGAAGGTTTCAAAATGATATCATGGATGACCAAGGCTGTTGACTTTGAAAGCATGCCATGGTATTCCTAATTTATTTAACACACTGTGACAACTAGTAGAAATGTAACATCTGATATAAAACATTCATTTTAAATAAGCTAAAGTATCCCCTCCTCCCTTAAGAGAGTGTGGTTGATCCCATGATGTTGCCTTGTGACCCTGGTTTTAATCTCTATGGAGTGACCAGACAGACATTTCCAAACCTCAGACTCCGGTCATGAGGGGATATTTTCCCTGTATAGTCAGACTTGATAGTTAAAATTAGACGTAGCAGACATTAATCAGCCCATCAAGGTAAACAATGAAAAACTCTAAGACAAGAACAGGGTGAATTTCCCTCCCCACAGGCTACATATGGGCATGTATTTTTATGTAATACTGAACAATGTGTGTTTTATTTTATTCCCTCCAATATCCAGATGCCACATTTCCTACACATGATTAAAATGATTAATATTGACACTGTCTTTTCTGATCCTACTACAAAAACAATCAACCCATTTTTGTCATTCGAGCTCACTCAGGCACACATTCAGACATTTGACAATAAATGTACCTTGAAAGTCAAATTATTCCCTTACGGTATCTATCTCTAAAACACCAACAAACACCATGTGGTCCGACCCTCTCCTGAAGCCCCTATCACATCATCTTGTAAAAGGCGGCCATTGTTTCAAAGCAGCAATGGACAATGAAAACTCTAATGATGACCCTTAAAGCACCATGGATGATGACAGAAACCTGCGGTGCTAATAGTTCTCCACTCCAAGGCTTCATCAGGATTCATTCCTAGGTAAGTCATTAGTGGTAATAGGTTCCATTTACAGTGTAGGTGTTTGATTAGGATCTTTTCAATGTGAAAACCCTTGGAGAGGTCCACCGCTTCGCTGCATTAATTCACAGTTGAACGAAAGATGGAAAGAAATGTAAACAGCTATTGATGTTCACACAAGAGCGAAGATACAGGACTCCTTAGCAACCTTCCTGGAGCGCTTAGCTTTATAATAAAACCTGGGTCCTGAGGCTGCTGCAGCACCCCCTGAAGAATCGGAATGAATAAAAAATGATTCACAAATGTAGTGCACTGGGCCTTTACTAGTCCTGTATTAGTGGACCGATATAGCCTTCGGAACCCCCCCCCCACCCCCAACTATCTTAAAGCGGCTCTGTGTCATAGTCTATCACAATGCAGACTTAAGTTTAGTTTTTTTCCCTCCAGAATTTGAAAATGCTTCTGATTCGTGTCTATGTAATAAAGGGTAACACTTTACTTGACACCCAGCGTCCTAAAACGTTATGACACCCAGCGTCCTAAAACGTTATGACACCCAGCGTCCTAAAACGTTATGACACCCAGCGTCCTAAAACGTTATGACACCCAGCGTCCTAAGACATTATGACACCCAGCGTCCTAAGACGTTATGACACCCAGCGTCCTAAGACGTTGTGACACCCAGCGCCCTAAAACGTTATGACACCCAGCGTCCTAAGACATTATGACACCCAGCGTCCTAAGACATTATGACACCCAGCGTCCTAAGACGTTGTGACACCCAGCACCCTAAACCGTTATGACACCCAGCGTCCTAAGACGTTATGACACCCAGCGTCCTAAGACATTATGACACCCAGCGTCCTAAGACGTTATGACACCCAGCGTCCTAAGACGTTATGACACCCAGCGTCCTAAGACGTTATGACACCCAGCGTCCTAAGACGTTATGACACCCAGCGTCCTAAGACATTATGACACCCAGCGTCCTAAGACGTTATGACACCCAGCGTCCTAAGACGTTATGACACCCAGCGTCCTAAGACGTTATGACACCCAGCGTCCTAAGACGTTATGACACCCAGCGTCCTAAAACATTATGACACCCAGCGTCCTAAAACGTTATGACACCCAGCGTCCTAAGACGTTATGACACCCAGCGTCCTAAGACGTTATGACACCCAGCGTCCTAAGACGTTATGACACCCAGCGTCCTAAAACGTTATGACACCCAGCGTCCTAAGACGTTGTGACACCCAGCGTCCTAAAACGTTATGACACCCAGCTTCCTAAGACGTTATGACACCCAGCGTCCTAAGACGTTGTGACACCCAGCGTCCTAAGACGTTGTGACACCCAGCGTCCTAAGACGTTGTGACACCCAGCGTCCTAAGACGTTGTGACACCCAGCGTCCTAAGACGTTGTGACACCCAGCGTCCTAAGACGTTATGACACCCAGCGTCCTAAGACGTTGTGACACCCAGCGCCCTAAGACGTTATGACACCCAGCGTCCTAAGACGTGATGACACCCAGCGTCCTAAAATGTTATGACACCCAGCGTCCTAAAACGTTATGACACCCAGCGTCCTAAGACGTTATGACACCCAGCGTCCTAAGACGTTGTGACACCCAGCGTCCTAAAACGTTATGACACCCAGCGCCCTAAGACGTTATGACACCCAGCGTCCTAAGACGTTATGACACCCAGCGTCCTAAGACGTTGTGACACCCAGCGTCCTAAAACGTTATGACACCCAGCGTCCTAAGACGTTATGACACCCAGCGTCCTAAGACGTTGTGACACCCAGTGTCCTAAGACGTTATGACACCCAGCGTCCTAAGACGTTGTGACACCCAGTGTCCTAAGACGTTGTGACACCCAGCGTCCTAAGACGTTATGACACCCAGCGTCCTAAAACATTATGACACCCAGCGTCCTAAGACGTTGTGACACCCAGCGTCCTAAAACATTATGACACCCAGCGTCCTAAGACGTTGTGACACCCAGCGTCCTAAAACATTATGACACCCAGCGTCCTAAGACGTTGTGACACCCAGCGTCCTAAGACGTTGTGACACCCAGCGCCCTAAGACGTTATGACACCCAGCGTCCTAAGACGTCCAACAGCTATGTCATAACAGCTGACATAACATGTCAATATGTTACAAGATGGTCATAACACTGTCATGAGACATATTTACACCTGTTGTGACATATATTGTGTTATTTTAGGGCTGGTTATGATGTCTACATAAACCCACCACACAAGGCAGAACATTCCGTTACACCATAGCCTACCTGTCAACAGTATGTTTACGTTGTGTAACATTTTTATATAACATTGACCATATTAAATTATCACTGTAATTGCACACACATTGATGTCAGACATGCACCTTCCCCAGTGATCTGTTGCTGATTTCAGGAGCAGAACAAGAACACTCTTTTGACTGATGACTGACATAAGGCCATGTACGTGATAGGTCTATCTGGCTTATATGATTATGAAGTTCATAATGCTTCTTGACAATGTCATGAAGTATTATTTTTAGCCCAAGTAAAGTGACAGGATGGTCATAGAACTTCTTGACAGTTTCATAAAGTGTATTTTCTTAGTCCAAGTAAAGTGACACAGGATGGTCATAATGACAGTGTCATAAAGTATATGTTAAATATGTTACTTAAAATATGATGAAAAATTACATTAAAAAACAAAGGATTTAAGAGACAAACTTTCAAATTAAACTAAACTTCTCAGCAGGGAAAGAACACATTTGAATAGATGTGGGTTTTGACACGCCTATGTAGATTTCGTAACCAGCCATAAAATAACACAATATATGTCACAACAGGTGTAACTATATGGGTCATGACAGTGTTATGATCATATTATGACCAGGTTATGACAAGTTACATCAGCTGTTGTGACCTATGACATGATTATGACAGTGTCATGAAGTGTTATGACCAGGTTATGACAAGTTACATCAGCTGTTATGACCTATGACATGATTATGACAGTGTCATGAAGTGTTATGACCAGGTTATGACAAGTTACATCAGCTGTTATGACCTATGACATGATTATGACAGTGTCATGAAGTGTTATGACCAGGTTATGACAAGTTACATCAGCTGTTATGACCTATGACATGGTTATGACAGTGTCATGAAGTGTTATGACCAGGTTATGACAAGTTACATCAGCTGTTATGACCTATGACATGATTATGACAGTGTCATGAAGTGTTATGACCAGGTTATGACAAGTTACATCAGCTGTTATGACCTATGACATGATTATGACAGTGTCATGAAGTGTTATGACCAGGTTATGACAAGTTACATCAGCTGTTATGACCTATGACATGATTATGACAGTGTCATGAAGTGTTATGACACTGGGTGTCAAGTGAAGTGTTACCTAATAAAGTAATTGCATGGAAGTACCATTCATAATACATGGTTGAGGTCTGCACTGCAGCCCTTCTCCCATCACACAGTCTGCTTTCATTCTATACCTAATACACTATATTAAACATATTTGCTACTCTTGAATAGTTTGAGTTCTGTAGATGTTTTGAAGCTTGCTGTTATGTAAAAGATATTATGACATCGTGGGCTTTCTTCCTGAGGACCACAACTCCTACATACTGAAGTGATAGGGATTAACAAGGATGAAAGGATTGCTGCTGCTGATATTAAAGTCTCTCTCTCTCTCCCATCAAATCAAACATAACCATGATGACAGTCTGAAGTCAAGTAGCACCTTGACAACGCAGATCTTTTTCTAAATGCACTATGTACAGTCAGCTTGCCTTACAATAAATGCACATCACAGAGAAATTGGCATATTGAGACATGGAACCAGTCTGGAACTAAAGAAACCACATTGAATACAATGACAAAGATCATTCCACATCTTCTCACTTTACAATATGAGCTTGGACAATAGTATCTTTCTCCAAGCCATCATTCCTAGAAATGACGTAATCAGCATTAGAATCTTTGGGTTGATGAAATGATGTTACTCCAACAGCTGTGGCAGACCGGCCAGTAGCCATCGCCTCTGTTCTATTGTCTGGTTTTTATTACAGCTCCAAAGTATTTACAATGACTGTGATTATGGCTAATAGCCCAGCCTCTGTATTGGAAACTGTTAGATCCATCCATGAGACTGCTCTAAAGCAACACTAGTGACATGTAGGTAGGTTTAATACAAAGCGACATACAGTACGTCCTAGTGTCGTCTGTGAGAAGGACAAAAGGACGTGCATGTGTGTGGTTACTGCATGTGAAAGTTAAAGGACAAGTTACCCTGTCCTCTTTTGTGTGCTAGGCCATAAAACCGAGAGGCTCACTTAGGCCTGACCTCTGCGCTTGGCAACTGCTGATCTGTTTTCCCCTGGTCACTGTTTTCTAAGATTACACAAGAACACACTTCCTTTTCCCAAGCAAGTTCAGGAGGGCGTCAGAATAGGAAGAATTCAGCCCCGCTCCCACGGGAGTGTGTGTATGTGTGTGGTTATGAGAGTGTTTACTCTCATGAGCTTTGTTTTTTATTTGTGTTTACTGTGTGCACTTTTGATTGATGTGTGTTGATTTGTGTGTGTGTGTGTGTGTGAGTCTGCGTGTGTGTATTTCTGTCTGTAATCTGAGTTGAGCCTCTGATCTTAAGGCTGGTATTTCCGATGCTGCAGGAAGTGCTCTCTCTGTCTGTAGAACTGTGTCCCCTTCCACTCACCACCATCTCCACTGACTGTACTGCAGCTCCAGTGGTAGCCAGGTCCCTATTTCTCCATCTAGCCTCTGTGAACAAAACAACCTGTCCTGAACACACTGGGAGCCTCTGTACTGGAACCAGCAAGCACGGAGCACACTCACTGACACACTCACTGACAACCCATCCTTGCTAAAAAATGACTTCTATCTTTAGCAGAAATATTTTATCAAAAGGTTAGAAAATAATACTACAATATTTTTGCCTCTTTGTATACCCTTTAGGGACAGGGGTGGCGGTGTGGAATGAAGCCTGTGAAAATAATTAATGCATTTGACATGGAAACTGGAAATTGCATAGATGACCTCTATAAAGGTAATACCAAACTCATGAAAGGCCCTGGTCTACCCTGCATTGCCCTGCCAGTGTCTGAATGTTATTATATAATAGTGGTGAGTTTTCAGGGCCTGTTTGTCTCTGGCTGTACTAAATATAATTGCCATAGAGCTCAGAGCTTTGGCTACAGTAGGCCAGACTCTGTCACAGGCTAAGCAACAGGGCCAGCCCCCGAAATGAGCCTCCGACGAGCTACAGAATCAATTAAGTGGGGACATAATTAGAGCTGTGCTTTATTAGTACTTAAGAATGATCTGCAGCGCAGAGTAATGGAGCATCCATGTACAGTTCATTTGGAAGGAATCTTTATCAGGACACTGTTGAGCCTATGGCTGCTATGTTGTCTGACTACAGATCTGTGTTTAGTTGTCTTTGCATAACTCGGCCATTGAACATAATTAAATGGAACAGTTCAGCGAACACGGTTGAGTTGGTCTATGTCTATCTATTTCATATTTGTTATATCTGTCAAATGTTTATATTGCATGATGTTGATCTTGACTATTGGATTTGGTGGTGTCTTATGCAATTATGTTGAAATGTTATTGCTTTATTTAGAGTTATGTTCTGGTCCTGTTCTGAGGAGATCCCGTACAGTAATATTTAAAACAGAGGACATGTCAGAAAGATTTTCCTGTAATAGAAAACCCAACGTTGTTTATTTAAGTTGATTGCCCTGAGGGCAGGACCCCCCCCCCCCCCCCCACCCCCAATCTCCTCCATCTTAAACACAGGCTGAAACAAATATGGGGGGGGGTGTACATTCCATGGTTGGGTAAAAAATGATCAACAGACAAGCAATGTAACCCACTTAACTTTGATGTTAAGGTATTCACACGTGTGTGTGTTTAGCATGTGTACTTGTTTAGGTAACGTATATGAAGTGTGCACTTCTTACATGACGTGTGTAAATGTTGACATACATTATGAAGTGTGTACAGCACTTACTGATGTAGTGGAAAGCCAGGGCATCATGCAGGCTAAAGGTCACAACATTCCCGAGTGGGGTTCCGGAGCCTTCCCATCAGAATATCCCAGTCCCACGCCATCCCACATTCTGTCTCCAAGCCACCGACCTAAAATAGCATCTCTGATCCGTCCAGCTTGTTGTCCATCCATCCAGGAAATGTTCAAGCTGTGATGTACATTGGCCAGTTCTCTCTGATATTGGCCAGTTCTCTCTGATCCCCTTGCCTTCCTCTGTGTTTCACATGGGTTTAGCTAAAGCCATCACATGGAATTACGCTCCATTGACATGGTCTTTAGTGTCTAAATCCAGAGCTCTGACATTTATTCAAATGGAGTTTGTCTATATTCACTGACTGTACCACGAAACTAGATATTCAAGCAGCTGCTTGTTGTCGCTGATGACTCCAATTTGAACCCTAACTTCGGTTTGAACCCTGAAACAGTAAAGTAGGCTACACACAGTAAAGCATGAGCTAAAATATGTCAACAAATAAAAATGTAGTATTGCTTTACCTAGGTAAAGAAGCGAAGGAATGCTGGATTATAATATCATTTTGACACGTCTATGACGTTGAATGTCCAATAGAAATCAGTCTCAAAGTGCTTTCTTAATTACAGCTGGAGAAGCCCATTCAATCATGCAGGTGTGGAGATTGTTGCGCCCGCCAAGGTCAGTGTTCATCTGCTTTGCTTGGGTAAAGAAAGACGTCCCCAAGATGTCTGGCAGAGGCCCAGAGATTACCCATTCAACTCAGAGACAGGAGGGAGCCTGTCCGATTTAGGCAATGCCTGGACTGAATACGTGTGTGTGGGTGTGGCTGTGGGAATGTGTGTGTGTGTGTGTGTGTTTGACTGTACAGAATAAAAAGAAAGGAGTGTTTGCCTCTCCTCTTCCCCATATGATGTCAGCTGTTCTGCACACACAGCTATGAGCCAGAGCATATTGTTTAATTATCCCCCTAGCCCACTACATACGGGATAGATGGGTCTACACATCTGCAACCACATGTGTACACCTGCAGAAGAAATAGGACACACACACACACACACACACACACACACTGTGCCTCTAGTCACTGTCCCTGTCCCTCTGCCTTCATTTGCTTTTCAATGTGGATTACAGAAGAGGTGCTCCTCTCTGGTTGAGAACACCGTGCTGCAGTCTGGCCAGCCAGCGGCTGGTGACAGGGAGAGAGAGACACACACACAGGCAGGCACACACACAATCAGGTCATTATGATCAGTTGATGACTTGTGCCAGACACTGATACTTCCAGTATGAGATGAGTGAAATAATGCTTGTAATAGGGGGAGTGAAATAACAATAATGACATAAGAGGGAGAGTAAATGTTATGTCTGGAAGTCCCACAGTGAGTTGCTCCACAGGAATGCAGGGAAACAGACCAGTCTTCAAAGTCCTGCTATCAGCCACAACAGCACCCAAAACACCCGAAGACACATAAGAAATGGTTAGATGAGCGCATGCACTGTCTCACCTCAGGGGCTTTCCTGTGTTGACAACAAGTGCTCTTAAACTATCTGGAACTAGTTACATGCACTCGGCTCTAATGGTAATAGTCATTGGCTCATAGTCTTAGAGCCAGGTCACTGGATAGGCCAGTAAATGACATGTCCTGCCAGAGGAAGTGGAGAGAGAGAGAGAAGGAAAAAAGGAAAAGAGAGAAAGATGGAGAGAGGGAAGTGAAAGAGCGAGAGAGTGTGAACGAGAGCAAGGGAGAGACTTAGTGAGAGAGCTACAGAGCAAGGAGAGAGATGGAGGGAGGAAGAGTCAACCCCCTAATTGTCCTTATAAGCGACCTTCACCGCATCTGATCCCTCTCCCCTCAAATGAACTAGATCCCATTCTAAGCTAACTCAACACCCTAACACAACATCCATGACAGGACCCACACTGCTCCCGTCCATCCCCTTATGGGCCTAATAAACCTTTGGTGGCAACGATGACTGATATTCCCCACCCAAAATTACAGTGCTGAGTTATTGGTGATTCATAATCCAGTTTTGAAGTGTTAATGGGGAGCCCTATTTAAGATGCCAGCGTTTAATATACACTTCCTCCAGTTACTGTACATTAAATCTTCAACACCTTTTTTCAGAGCTATTACAATTGGCTGGTTTCCCAGGACAGGAGATGAGCTTTTGGGTCTTAATGCTCTGATATGACCTCTCTCGCTCTCTCTCTCTTGCAGTGCATGCTAGGAGTTTTTTGGAGTTTGAGTGTTTAGTGTGGAGGGCTCTGTCCTAACATTTAAAAAAATATATATATTTCCTTGGTCTTTTCTTTCATTTTTTTATTTCTATGGTGGAGGGTTAATGTTTGTTTTAGCGGCACCCACAGGTTTTTTTTTTCAAAGTTAGGGTGGAAGAGGACAGAGTTTTAGTTTCCTGGGGTTTGAACGGGGTGGCGTATGCGATGGCTTCGCAGCCTAGTGCGGAGGAGACGCTGTCGTTACGGAATGGATTCAGGTGTGTTCCTGAGAATAGAATTAAGGTGGAGGAGATTCTGCTCATGGTCGGTGAACAGGTAGGAGCTGAATTTATACATTCCACTTCCAGAATTAACAAAGCTGTGGTTGTGTTCATGAAAAGAGCCTAGTTATGCTACAGATAGTGGGTCTAGTCAGGTTATACTAGTGGATGAGGAGAGTTTAGTGGGGAAGGGTAAGTGGCTAGCGGGGGTGGAGGGCGTTGTCATGTGGAAGAGGAAAAGGGGGAGAAGAAAGGAGGGGAGAGGCTGGTTTGGTCAAAGGCACTATGGAATCTCTGCCTGGTGCTGGGGGGAGGCCCCGACTAGAGAGAAAGGGCAGGTGGTCAGGATGGGAGTTGGAGATGAGGAAGGTGAGTCTGAAGAAGATGAGGATTTATTTTCAGACTCCTCCCCAATGGGTCCAGAGCTGACAGCCAGACAGGCAGAGGGGTCAAAGTATATGGTGAGGGGACTGTCAAGGTTCCTGAATGAGACTAAGGGGAAAAAGTTCATCTTGAGGCTTTTTTTTGCGATCTGGGAAAGTTTGTAAGAACAGTACAACACGCTATGAAAAATGAGGGGCATGGTGTCCTCTCACCCAGGAAACGGTTTAGGTTGAGGAAGTGGGTCACAACAATGTGTAAAGGTTTACCTTCAGACACCGTTTAGATGAATAATTTCTTTCTGGCACTGGGGCTTTTTGAGCTTTGCTTTTGGTCTTTTTCTTTGCTGGCTTTTCTCCCAATTTGGGTAGGCTAGCTTAATATAAATGCTGCCAAAGATGTGGGAAAGAGGAGTGTGTTTGGTGAATATGTAAAACAAAAACAAGTACAGGTGTTGTTTCTGCCGGAGACCCATAGTGATTTGGTGAATGAAGTCGATTGGGGGCTGTTGTGGGAAAGGGGCAAGTGTGCTGAGCCATGGGACAAATGTTAGTGCAGGGGTGACAGTCCTTTTTGTACCTGGTCTGTCTGTAAAAATGTGCTCCTCAAAGGAGGTGTGTAGGGGTAGACTGCTTGTAGTAAAAGCAGAAATTAACAACAGTGGTTTTGTCTTTATAAATGTGTATGCGCCCAACACAGGGAGAGAGAGGGGACTTCTATTTGGATGTCTTAGACAGGAACTCTCACAGATGGCGCCTGAGAAGACACCGGTGGTTGGCTGGGACTGGAACTGCACAATGGATTTTACGAAAGACAGAAGTGGGGAGGAGCCTCATTCAGGCTCAGTGGGTGTGTTAAGGGACATTGTTAAGCAGTTTGACCTAGTGGATGTTTGGAGAACAAGACATCCCAACACAAGACAGTATACATGGGTGAAGGTCTTTGGAGCTAGGGTGAGTGCAGTCCGGCTTGATCGATTTTACATGTCCAGGAATCAGAGCAATAGGCTGTTGAGCACTACCATTCTCACGGTGGGTTTTTCAGATCATCACATCACCATGGCTCATCTGTCTATTTAACCAGGGCCTTGGCAGGCATCCTATTGGAAGTTTAATGTAAAGCTTTTACAAGATGCCACTTCTTTGCTCAGGTTTACAGACTTTCTGGGAAAGGCGGGGGCAGTGAAGGGAGGAGTATGGGTCTCTGAGTAAATGGTGGGATGTGGGAAAAGTCCAAATTCTGCTTTTCTGCCAACAGTATACAGCTCTCTCATCCTCACAGGCTCGGGGAGTTTTGGGGGATTTTGAGCGTAGTATTAGTGAGATGCCGCTAATTCTGGTGAGGCAAGGCAATGTAGGCCTCCAGGCTAATTTAGCTGAATTATGTAGGGACCTGGGCAGTTTTTTCCAGGTTAAAGCAAAGGGAGAACTTGTAAGAGCTAGGTTCTCCATGCTCAAGAAGGTGGATGCTCCCAGCTCCTTCTTCTTTGGTTTGGAAAGACAGAGTGGTGAGGCCAAGGGTATGCATTGTCTACGGCTTTCGGACGTGCGGGTGACCTCTGTGGTGGGGGAGATGTGGGAGCAGACTGTGGAGTTTTCTACTGAGTTGTATAGGGCAGAACTGTGTGATCCTATGTGTGCTCAGGTTTTGTTTGCTGAACTCCCTAAGCTCTCTCTGGCACAGAGGGATGAAATGGACATTCCATGACCTGGCAGAGGCTGTAACCCAGATGTCACCCGGCTGTGCACAGATAGACTCCAGTGGAGTTTATGAAAAATGATGGGGAACAATTGGACTGGATTTATTTTGCGTGTTGCGTGAGTGCGTCGGGGTAGGAGATTGCCGATGAACTGCTATCTGGCAGCTCTGACTCTCCTGCCCAAAAAATGGGACTTGTGTAAACTTAAGAACTGGAGGCCTGTGGCCGGTTCTCCCCATTAAGCAACTGGTCGGAGTCAGAGGCCGAGCCTTTTCTGGTCTTTCCTCCTCCTGTTACGGGGTCTGAGACTCCCACAATTAGCTCTGAAAAATTGAAAACCCTAGTCATTGGCGACTCCATTACGTGCAGTATTTGACTTAAAACGAATCATCCAGCGATCATACACTGTTTACCAGGGGGCAGGGCTACCGACGTTAAGGCTAATCTGAAGATGGTGCTGGCTAAAGCTAAAACTGGCGAGTGTAGAGAGTATAGGGATATTGTTATTCACGTCGGCACCAACGATGTTAGGAGGAAACACCAAGCACAACGTAGCTTCAGCTAGAAAGATATTCGGCACAGAGTAATTGTCTCTGGCCCCCTCCCAGTTAGGGGGATTGATGAGCTCTACAGCAGTCTCACAACTCAATCACTGGTTGAAAACTGTTTTCTGCCCCTCCCAAAAGATAGAATTTGTAGATAATTGGCTCTCTTTCTGGGACTCGCCCACAAACAGGACCAAGCCTGGTCTGCTGAGGAGTGACGGATTCCATCCTAGCTGGAGGGGTGCTCTCATTTTATCTACAAACATAGACAGGGCTCTAACTCCCCTAGCTCCACAATGAGATGCAGGCCAGGCAGCAGGCTGTTAGCCAGCTTAGTGGAGTCTGCCACTAGCACAGTCTGTGTAGTCAGCTCAGCCATCCCCATTGAGACCGTGTCTGTGCCTTGATCTAGGTTGGGCAAAACTAAACATGGTGGTGTTTGCCTTAGCAATCTCACTGGAATAAAGACCTCCTCCATTCCTGTCATTATTAAAAGAGATTGTGATATCTCACATCTCAAAATAGGGCCACTTAATGTTAGATCCCTCACTTCCAAGGCAGTTATAGTCAATGAATTAATCACTGATCATAATCTTGATGTGATTGGCCTGACTGAAATATGGCTTTATTAAGCCTGATGAATTTACTGTGTTAAATGAGGGCTCACCACCTGGTTACACCAGTGACCATATCCCCTGCGCATCCCGCGAAGGCGGAGATGCTGCTAACATTTACGATAGAAAATGTCCCAAAAAATAAAAAATGACTGCGTTTTTGTCTTTTGAACTTCTAGTCATGAAATCTTTGCAGCCTACTCAATCACTTTTTATAGCTACTGTTTACAGGCCTCCTGGGCCAAATACAGCGTTCCTCATTGAGTTCCCTGAATTCCTATCAGACCTTGTAGTCATTGCAGATAATATTCACATTTTGGTGACTTTAATGTTCACATGGAAAAGTCCATCATCGACTCAGTGTGTTTAGTCCAACATGTCTCCGGACCTACTCACTGCCACAGTCATATTGTGGACCTAGTTTTGTCCCGTGGCATGTTGTGATATTAATGTTTTTCCTCACAATCCTGGAATTTACAATTTACAAACGTTTACAATCGCAACAAATAATCTGCTCAGACCCCAACCAAGGATAATCAAAAGCCGTGCTATAAATTCTCGGACAACCCAAAGATTCCTAGATGCCCTTCGAGACTCCACCTACACGAGGAAGTCAGAGTACAGAAATCAGTTAACCACCTACCTGAGGGACTCAATTTAATCTTGTGTAAAACCCTAGATGCAGTCACACCCCTAAAAACAAAAAACATTTGTCATAAGAAACTAGCTCCCCGGTATACAGAAAATACCCGAGCTCTGAAGCAAGCATCGAGAAAATTGGAACAGAAATTTTATTTTACTAGGCAAGTCAGTTAAGAACAAATTCTTATTTTCAATGACGGCCTAGGAACAGTGGGTTAATTGCCTGTTCAGGGGCAGAACGACAGATTTGTACCGTGTCAGCTCGGGGATTTGAACTTGCAACCTTGCAGTTACTAGTCCAACGCTCTAACCACTAGGCTACCCTGCCGCCCCAATGGCACTACACCAAACAGGAAGTCTTTCGACTCGCTTTGAAATACAGTACCGTGCAGTATCGAAGAGCCCTTACTGCTGCTCGATCATCCTATTTTTCCAACTTAATTGAGGAAAATAAGAACAATCCAAAATGTATTTGATACTGTCACAAAGCTAACTAAAAAGCAGCATTCCCCAAGAGATGATGGCTTTCACTTCAGCAGTGATAAATTAATTAACTTCTTTGACGAAAAGATCATGATCGTTAAAAGGCAAATTACGGACTCCTCTTTAAATCTGCGTTTTCCTCTGTGTTTTCTGCATGTGTTTCAGACATAAGGAAGTGGAAGGCGTCAAATGTTCTACTTTTAAACTCGGACAAAACAGAGATGCTAGTTCTAGGTCACAAGAAGCAAAGAGATCTTCTGGTGAATCTGACAATTAATCTTGATGGTTGTACAGTCGTCTCAAATCAAACTGAGAAGGACCTCGGCGTTACTCTGGACCCTGATCTCTCTTTTGACAACCATATCAAAACTCTTTCATGGACAGCTTTTTTCCCCATCTACGTAACATTGCAAAAATCAGAAACTTTCTGTCCAAAAATTATGAAAAAAAACGAATCCATGCTTTTGTCACTTCTAGGTTAGACTACTGCAATACTCTACTTTCCAGCTACATGGATAAAGCACTAAATAAACTTCAGTTAGTGCTAAACATGGCTGCTAGAATCTTGACCAGAACCAAAAAATGTGATCATATTACAGTGCTAGCCCCTCTACACTGGCTTCCTGTTAAAGCAAGGGCTGATTTCAAGGTTTTACTGCTAACCTACAAAGCATTACCTGGGCTTGCGCCCACCTACCTTTACGATTTGATCCTGCCGTACATACCTACACGTACGCTACGGTCACAAGACGCAGGCCTCCTAATTGTCCCTAGAATTTCTAAGCAAACAGCTGGAGGCAGGGCTTTCTCCTATAGAGCTCAATTTTTATGGAATGGTCTGCCTATCCATGTGAGAGACCTGGACTCGGTCTCAACCTTTCAGTCTTTATTGAATACTCATCTCTTCAGTAGGTCCTATGATTGAGTGTAGTCTGACCCAGGAGTGTGAAGGTGAACGGAAAGGCACTGGAGCAAGGAATCGCCTCAGCTGTCTCTGCCTGGCCGGTTCCCCTCTCCCCACTGGGATTCTCTGCCTCAAACCCTATTACAGGGGCTGAGTCACTGGCTTACTGGTGCACTTCCATTGGCGTCTCCCCTTGAGTTTGTGCCATGGGCGAGATCTTTGTGGGCTACTCTCTCTCTCTCTCTCTCTCTCTCTCTCTCTCTCTCTCTCTCTCTCTCTCTCTCTCTCTCTCTCTCTCTCTCTCTCTCTCTCTCTCTCTCTCTCTCTCTCTCTCTCTCTCTCCGTGTATGTGACATCAGCTGATGTAAGAAGGGCTTTTTAAATACGTTTGATTGATTGATGTTGGACTTGTCAAGAGGTTCTAATGCGAGCTTTGGACTGGTCTCTAGATCAAAAGAAGGCTTTTGATAGAGTGGACCATGAGTATCTGTTTAATGTGATGTTTGGGGAAAGGTTTTTGACTTGTGAAAAGATGTTGTATGCTGGGGTGTTATGTATGGTCAAGATGGGAGGGGGGCTAGGTAGGCCACTCTGGGTGAGAGGGCATCCTTGTCTAATGGCCTGTCTATCAGGGTTGCCTTTTTTGGGCCTGCTACGCAGGAGACTGTAGGGAGTATGCTGGACGGGCATGGGTGTGTTGACAGGCATAGCAGTGTCAACACATGCAGATGACATTTCTGTGATGGTCAGGATATGCAGGCACTAGAGACTAAGTTGACGAAGCCCCCTAGTACACCTTCAGACAAGGTAATCTGGAGCAAGAGCAAAGCTTGGTTATGTGAGGCATGGGGGGATAGGGCCCCTCCTCTGCTTCCAGGTTGCTTGCAGTGGGGTTGTGAAGGGCTTAAAATGTTGGGGGTGTACCTGGGCTCGGAGAGGTGGGTCAGGATGAACTGGGAGGGGCTGTCACAAGCAGTGGTGTCAAGACTTGCCAGGTGGAGGTGGATCCTGTCCCAAGTGTCATATAGAGCGAGGTTGCTGATAATCAACAAGACCTGCAACACAACCTGCTCGCAGACCTGCAACGCAAGCTGGTGGATTTTTTTCTGGTCGGGCCATCACTGGCTGAGGGCAACAGTGTTGTACATGTCCGTTCTTGAAGGAGGACAGGGCCTAGTAGAACTGGAGAGCATTGTGGCTCGACTAAAGGTGGCGCAGAGACTGCTGTACCATACTGATGTCAGCTGGAGGGAACCAGCATGCACTCTGCTGAGGAGAACTGGCGGATTGGGGTTGGACCGGCAGCTGTTCCTCATGAAGTTGGAGAGTCTGAGTACCTCAGGTCTCTCAGACATTTACTCTGCAGTGCTGAGGGCCTGGCAGCTATTAAGGCCCACACGAGAAGGGGGTGTGGAGCCTAGGTTGTGGGTGTGGGTGGAGTCTATCTTCCATAACCCAGCCTTCCCTTTGAGACCGGTTCAGTTGGCCACCCTGCAGAGGCGACTGATGGCAGCGGGTTTACTAAGGCTGGGTGACCTGCGACTGCTGGGAGAGGAGGGGTGGAAAACCCCAGAAGTCCTGACACAACAAACAGGAATAACGTCTTTTAGGCTGCTGGAGAGATTCCTGGAGGAGGTCCAAGAGGCACTGTCTGAGCCAGTAAGGGGGGTGTTTGAGTGGCCAAAGGGGGAAAGGTGTCTTTTATACTGATAACAAGTTCAAACAGGTGCCATTAATACAGGTAACGAGTGGAGGACAGAGGGGCCTCTTAAAGAAGAAGATACAGGTCTGTGACATAATTTGCAAATATATTCATAAAAAATCCTACAATGTGATTTTCTGAATTTTTTTTCTTCTCATTTTGTCTGTCATAGTTGAAGTGTACCTATGATGAAAATTACAGGCCTCTCGCATATTTTTAAGTGGGAGAACTTGCACAATTGGTGGCTGACTAAATACTTTTTTGCCCCACTGTATACTGCAATGTACTATTATGATTATGACTATTAAGATTTTACTTTAACGTACTTTAAAAAAAATCTGATATCGACAGGAACAGAAATGTACTGCATGTAACAAATACATCCCATGTATCCAAAATGACGTTGCTGTGATTTTTTGTTAAATGGTTTTCACACTGCTTTACTCAAATTACATTGGCCAATACCGTAAAATTGGCCATTTACGTAGCAGACACTTTTATCAAGTGACATCAGTTATTACATACATTTTCATATGTAAGGGGAATACCCCCTTGTATTGGACAAAAATTAATGGGAAGTCATTGGCATCGGACAAACCATATACACATTGTCCAATACCACCCAATTCGGCGTTGATTCATGCAAAGTGTATTGCAAATGCCATATGGCAATTGCCAGTTGTAACACTTTAAAAATTCAACAGGTGGCGAATCCGCTCCACCATGGTTTTTCATATTGGAAATGTAACCCAAGTCAACCTCCAAAAGCAAAATTTTGAAAAAATGATTTTTTTTGTCAAAAACTTATCACCCCAATAAAAAGTGCTTTCTGGACTGTTTTTCGAAATTCTTTCGAATTTTTTGTCAATTACACATGTGTAAGAACTGTATGAATACACTTTTGTCCAATTTTATTATCATTTTTTTCTTTTTACATGCGCATAAGTAATATGTTTTGTCCATTTTCAATATGATTTCATAGGAAGTCAAAAGTCAAAAGTCAAAAATGTCAAAATTTTGTAAAAAAACTTCACACACCCTTAAAAAGTGCTTTCTGGACCGTTTTTCGAAATTCTTATACACACGTATAAGAACTGTATCAACATACTTTAGTTGTATTTTATTATCATAATTTAAAAAAATGGATAGCCGGGCAGTGATAGTTGTTCCTTTCCATCACTCGTTGTGTTGATTTCATCATGTCCATTTTGTGATGTTTTTTCACTGTTGAATCATATTGCAAGTGCACGTGCATTTGCAATATGGTTCAATGGCATTTACCATATGAAATTTGACATGCTCAAAAATCCTGCAGAAATGCAAAATTGACTGGCCTGATCAACACAGGATGGCCTGGCAGTGATAGTAGCTCCTTTCCAACGCTCGTTGTGTTGACTTCATCATGTCCATTTTGTGATGTTATTTCACTGTTGAATCATATTGCAAGTGCACGTGCATTTGCAATATGGTTCAATGGGCAGGTACCAGCACGAATTTGTCATGCTATAGAAATCCTGCAGGAATGTGAAATTGACTGGCCCGATGAACTCGGGATGGCTGGGCAGTGATTCTGGTTCATCTCAATCGCTCATTAGGGTTGATTTCAGAATGTCCATTAGGTGATGTTTTTTCACTATAGAATCATATTGCAAATGCACGTGCATTGTTGTGCAACTGGTAACCCAAAAATAAAAATAAGGTGATTTCATTATGTCCATTTGTTTATGTTTTCTTACTTTTGCAAAGTCACTGTGCATTTGCAATATGGTTCAATGGACAGGTACCATCACAAATTTGTTATGCTATAAAAATCCTGCAGGAATGTGAAATTGACTGGCCCGATGAACTCGGGATGGCTGGGCAGTGATTCTGGTTCATCTCAATCGCTCGTTAGGGTTGATTTCAGAATGTCACTTTGGTGATGGTACCTCACTGTTTAAACATATTGCAAATGGACAAGAGTCACCAGCAAGTCACTGTCCATCAGTCAATTAGATATCATTCTGACACCAAACTGATACAAACTGACACTTAAACCCACTTTTTCCAACTCGTTTAGTAGCCAACTATCACATACTTCAGAGCTGGCCCAAAATTCACAATGCCTTCGGTTCAAACCATAAAAAACCATAAAACACGTAGTTACGTTCTAGCTACGGGTCCATTTCTTATGTTATGTGTAGGCCTAGCTGAGGTGACCCCGAATCCCAAGTTTCGGCTCGATCGGTCATTTGGTGTCCGAGCAAAACCCTAATTGGTGCTGACAATCCACTTTTTTCCATGACTTGCTACGAGGTACTTGAATGAGCTATCGGACAGAGTCTGTCTATATGGGCCGAGACGGTCGCAATGCACCTAGTCTTGCGACTCTGGGACATTTCTAAATGTCATCATTTTCGTGATGCAAAAATGAATTGAAGTCATTGCAAATGTACGAGGCTATTTATCGGTCCGAGAACCTTCTAGAGCCACGTAACTCACCACGCACTATCGACCTGAGGTCTAGAACAGGATTCTAAAGTTTCGGAACTCTAGGTCTGACGGTTCTTTAACCCCTTAAGACTCTAGGGGCAGTATTTCATTTTTGGATAAAAAGACGTGCCCGTTTTTAGCGCAATATTTTGTCACGAAAAGATGCTCGACTATGCTTGGAATTGATAGTTTTGGAAAGAAGACACTCTGACGTTTCCAGAACTGCAAAGATTTTCACTGTGAGTGCCTTAGAACAAAACCTACAGGTAAAACCAAGATGTTTGAGCGACCAGGAAATCAACAGGATTTCTGATGGCACGTTTTCCATGATCGCCTTATATGGCTGTGAATGCGACAGGAATGAACGGACACTTTCTATCGTTTCCCCAAGGTGTCTGCAGCATTGTGACGTATTTGTAGGCATATCATTGGAAGATTGACCATAAGAGACTACATTTACCAGGGGTCCCGCACGGTGTCTGTGTGGAAATTGGTGCGCAAAAGTCTCCTACCAGTATTTTTCCATCCGAATCTGAGAACAATGCAGGCTTCCAGGAATGGCATTTCAATGAAGAGATATATGACAAAACACCTTGAGGATTGATTCAAACAACGTTTTCCATGTTTCAGTCGATATTATGGAGTTAATTCGGAAAAAAGTTCGACGTGTAGGTGACTGAATTTTCGGTTAGTTTCGGTAGCCAAATGCATAGTAACAAAACGGAACGTTGTGTCCTACACAAGCATCTTTCAGGAAAAACTGGACATCTGCTATGTAACTGAGAGTCTCCTCATTGAAACATCTGAAGTTCTTCAAAGGTAAATTATTTTATTTGATCCCTTTGCTGGTTTTTGTGAATATGTCCGGTTCCGGTTGGAACCGGTTGGAGCGAGTGGTCGCATCTGCACTTCGCTCCCGCGGGTAGTATAACTTTTTCATTATATTTCATTATAGCACAACGGTTTGATTTGTCTAATCTTAGCAATTTCTTCTCAGCTAGCTACATAGCCGTCTTTGTATCAAAGATAATTGCGTAATTATCGTATTTCGCCGTCCTAACGTAGTCTTCACTAGCCAGCTAGCTAACGTCCACTGATTAGCTGCACTGGAGAAACTATTACACTCAACTGAACGACTTGATTAGTGTAGTGTTAGCTAGCTACATAGCTGTCTTTGCTGTCTTCGTATCATCGTATCCAAGATAATTGTGTTGTTTAGGTTTAGAGTGTGTAGTCTTAGAGTGATTATCTTAATTTACCGAGGTTAGCTAGCCAGCTATTTGTCGTCCTTAACGTAGGTGACTCTGCTAGCTAGCCAACGCTAGCCAACGTCTTCTGTATAGAACTCAACAACCCGGTCGCATTCACAGGTAGTATCACATTTTCACTTCATTTCATTACAGTACAACGGTTTGATTTGTTTGATCATAGCTAGCTACATAGCTAGCTACATAGCCGTCTTTGTATCAAAGATAATTGTGTAGTCTAGAGCGATTTTATAGGTTCGCTAGCCAGCTATTGTCGTTCTTTTAACGCAACGTAACGTAAACAACACTGCTAGCTAGCCAGCTAGCCCCCGAATAGCAACACTGCAGAAACTATTACACTCAACGGAACGACTTGATTAGTGTAGTGTCAACAACGCACCCACTGCCAGCTGGCCTACTTCAGCAGTACTGTATCATTTTAATCATTTTAGTCAATAAGATTCTTGCTACGTAGCTTAACTTTCTGAACATTCGAGACGTGTAGTCCACTTGTCATTCCAATCTCCTTTGCATTAGCGTAGCCTCTTCTGTAGCCTGTCAACTATGTGTCTGTTTATCCCTGTTCTCTCCTCTCTGCACAGACCATACAAACGCTCCACACCGCGTGGCCGCGGCCACCCTACTCTGGTGGTCCCAGCGCGCACGACCCACGTGGAGTTCCAGGTCTCCGGTAGCCTCTGGAACTGCCAATCTGCGGTCAACAAGGCAGAGTTCATCTCAGCCTATGCCTCCCTCCAGTCCCTCGACTTCTTGGCACTGACGGAAACATGGATCACCACAGACAACACTGCTACTCCTACTGCTCTCTCTTCGTCCGCCCACGTGTTCTCGCACACCCCGAGAGCGTCTGGTCAGCGGGGTGGTGGCACCGGGATCCTCATCTCTCCCAAGTGGTCATTCTCTCTTTCTCCCCTTACCCATCTGTCTATCGCCTCCTTTGAATTCCATGCTGTCACAGTTACTAGCCCTTTCAAGCTTAACATCCTTATCATTTATCGCCCTCCAGGTTCCCTCGGAGAGTTCATCAATGAGCTTGATGCCTTGATAAACTCCTTTCCTGAGGACGGCTCACCTCTCACAGTTCTGGGCGACTTTAACCTCCCCACGTCTACCTTTGACTCTTTCCTCTCTGCCTCCTTCTTTCCACTCCTCTCCTCTTTTGACCTCACCCTCTCACCTTCCCCCCTACTCACAAGGCAGGCAATACGCTCGACCTCATCTTTACTAGATGCTGTTCTTCCACTAACCTCATTGCAACTCCCCTCCAAGTCTCCGACCACTACCTTGTATCCTTTTCCCTCTCGCTCTCATCCAACACCTCCCACACTGCCCCTACTCGGATGGTATCGCGCCGTCCCAACCTTCGCTCTCTCTCCCCGCTACTCTCTCCTCTTCCATCCTATCATCTCTTCCCTCCGCTCAAACCTTCTCCCACCTATCTCCTGATTCTGCCTCCTCAACCCTCCTCTCCTCCCTCTCTGCATCCCTTGACTCTCTATGTCCCCTATCCTCCAGGCCGGCTCGGTCCTCCCCTCCCGCTCCGTGGCTCGATGATTCATTGCGAGCTCACAGAACAGGGCTCCGGGCAGCCGAGCGGAAATGGAGGAAAACTCGCCTCCCTGCGGACCTGGCATCCTTTCACTCCCTCCTCTCTACATTTTCCTCCTCTGTCTCTGCTGCTAAAGCCACTTTCTACCACGCTAAATTCCAAGCATCTGCCTCTAACCCTAGGAAGCTCTTTGCCACCTTCTCCTCCCTCCTGAATCCTCCTCCCCTCCCCCTCCTCCCTCTCTGCAGATGACTTCGTCAACCATTTTGAAAAGAAGGTCGACGACATCCGATCCTCGTTTGCTAAGTCAAACGACACCGCTGGTTCTGCTCACACTGCCCTACCCTGTGCTCTGACCTCTTTCTCCCCTCTCTCTCCAGATGAAATCTCGCGTCTTGTGACGGCCGGCCGCCCAACAACCTGCCCGCTTGACCCTATCCCCTCCTCTCTTCTCCAGACCATTTCCGGAGACCTTCTCCCTTACCTCACCTCGCTCATCAACTCATCCCTGACCGCTGGCTACGTCCCTTCCGTCTTCAAGAGAGCGAGAGTTGCACCCCTTCTGAAAAAACCTACACTCGATCCCTCCGATGTCAACAATTACAGACCAGTATCCCTTCTTTCTTTTCTCTCCAAAACTCTTGAACGTGCCGTCCTTGGCCAGCTCTCCCGCTATCTCTCTCTGAATGACCTTCTTGATCCAAATCAGTCAGGTTTCAAGACTAGTCATTCAACTGAGACTGCTCTCCTCTGTATCACGGAGGCGCTCCGCACTGCTAAAGCTAACTCTCTCTCCTCTGCTCTCATCCTTCTAGATCTATCGGCTGCCTTCGATACTGTGAACCATCAGATCCTCCTCTCCACCCTCTCCGAGTTGGGCATCTCCGGCGCGGCCCACGCTTGGATTGCGTCCTACCTGACAGGTCGCTCCTACCAGGTGGCGTGGCGAGAATCTGTCTCCTCACCACGCGCTCTCACCACTGGTGTCCCCCAGGGCTCTGTTCTTGGCCCTCTCCTATTCTCGCTATACACCAAGTCACTTGGCTCTGTCATAACCTCACATGGTCTCTCTTATCATTGCTATGCAGACGACACACAATTCATCTTCTCCTTTCCCCCTTCTGATGACCAGGTGGCGAATCACATCTCTGCATGTCTGGCAGACATATCAGTGTGGATGACGGATCACCACCTCAAGCTGAACCTCGGCAAGACGGAGCTGCTCTTCCTCCCGGGGAAGGACTGCCCGTTCCATGATCTCGCCATCACGGTTGACTCCATTGTGTCCTCCTCCCAGAGCGCCAAGAACCTTGGCGTGATCCTGGACAACACCCTGTCGTTCTCAACCAACATCAAGGCGGTGGCCCGTTCCTGTAGGTTCATGCTCTACAACATCCGCAGAGTACGACCCTGCCTCACACAGGAAGCGGGGCAGGTCCTAATCCAGGCACTTGTCATCTCCCGTCTGGATTACTGCAACTCGCTGTTGGCTGGGCTCCCTGCCTGTGCCATTAAACCCCTTCAACTCATCCAGAACGCCGCAGCCCGTCTGGTGTTCAACCTTCCCAAGTTCTCTCACGTCACCCCGCTCCTCCGTTCTCTCCACTGGCTTCCAGTTGAAGCTCGCATCCGCTACAAGACCATGGTGCTTGCCTACGGAGCTGTGAGGGGAACGGCACCTCAGTACCTCCAGGCTCTGATCAGGCCCTACACCCAAACAAGGGCACTGCGTTCATCCACCTCTGGCCTGCTCGCCTCCCTACCACTGAGGAAGTACAGTTCCCGCTCAGCCCAGTCAAAACTGTTCGCTGCCCTGGCCCCCCAATGGTGGAACAAACTCCCTCACGACGCCAGGACAGCGGAGTCAATCACCACCTTCCGGAGACACCTGAAACCCCACCTCTTTAAGGAATACCTAGGATAGGATAAGTAATCCCTCTCACCCCCCTTAAGTTTTAGATGCACTATTGTAAAGTGACTGTTCCACTGGATGTCATAAGGTGAATGCACCAATTTGTAAGTCGCTCTGGATAAGAGCGTCTGCTAAATGACTTAAATGTAAATGTAAATGTAAATGCTAAATGCTAACGCTAAATGCTAAGCTAGCTATCACCACTCTTACACAAATTATTGATTTTCTCTGGTTCTAAAGCATATTTTGAAAATCTGAGACGACAGGATTGTTAAGAAAAGGATAAGCTTGAGAACAGGCATATTTATTTCATTTCATTTGCGATTTTTAGAAATCGCTAACGTTGCGTTATGGTAATGAGCTTGAGGCTATGATTACGCGACCGAATGCGGTGTGGGTCGGCCTAAGAGGTTAAAAGTTCCAACAAGGTTAACTAATACGGGTAGTGTATGTCTCTACGCATCCCAATAATGGGTCCCTACTTCCAAGCTGTGTGTGTGATTTAGTTTTCCTTTGAAATTTTATGGGAAAAATTACTGATTTACAGTTCATGGGGGTTGCCTAATCACATATATGAAGTTTTGGAAAGATCTGACTTTTTTAACCCCTCGAAACAGCCCAAGAGACACCAATTATGGCACTTCCGGTTGGCACAGGAAGCTATAGGTAAACACATGTCTTGACTGAGGTAGCCTCTTACAGAATCCTGAGTTTTAAGTCTTTAAGTTAAGAATTGACTGATCTACACAGGGTTGAATGTAGTCATTTTCACCTTTGAAGGTTATGTACATCAAAACACCTTTTGGGTCAATTTAACCACTTCTGGTTGCTCCAGGAAGCTTAGAATCGACACAGGTAGACCTCATAGTGGTCTGATGGACTGTCATAGAAGACAGGTTCATAAGGCATTCATAACCCACATAGGCTTCAGGTTGAATTTAGAAGTGCAGGCAATGTATTCCTATGGGGAGAGAAGTCAATGCAAACTGTTTGATGTAAACACCTTCTTTTAACCCCTGGTAAGGGTTAATGCCACACGGTCAAAGTTAGGCTTGCACGGATCGGGAGGACCTCAGGTACGTTCCTGAGGTCAAATTGTGCTTCTCACCTTAACGGTTCTCTCACTGTCACCCAAAAGCAAATGACATTGAGGGCCAGCCTTCATTTTGGGCCTACTTTTCTAATGGTCGCTGTGCTTAGACCGAGCGAGCTACGGTCAAGCGGGGCATCTTGTTGAACTCGGCACGGCCTAGAGAATATGGAAATGCCATTGTAGGCTTTATGTGTCTTTAAGCACCGCACTTTGTCACTCCATCCTTGCTGTGTGTGTGTTTCTGTGTGTGTGTGTGTGAGAGAGGGCTTTTCTTTGACTTCTGTTGGGAGAAATGACTGACTTACAGTTTATGGGGGTTGCCTAATCACACATATGAAGTTTTGAAAAGATCTGACCTTTTTAACCCTTGGAAACTGCCACTGTGACACCATTTAAGGCACTTCCGGTTGGCACAGGAAGCTATAAATAAACTCATATCATGATTGGGGTATGCCTTAACAGAATCCTGAGTTTTAAGTCTTTACGTTAAGAACTGAGTTATTTACGGAGGGTTTAGTGAGTGTGTGTTATTTCAGAAAATCATAGAAAATCACAGAAATCTCGCAGAGCTCCGCAGCACACTTTAAAAAGATTCGTAAGAACACCCTGCAACTGGATCTGTAACCGTTGAAAAAAAAACACCTATCCGTGAACATCACCAATCTGTCGTTGTACGATTTCTCTTAAATGACGATAGATAAATGGCTGGTTCTTTTTTTATTGACACCGGAGGCTCCTTGACTTTGACGTGAAGTGGAAAAATAATTTCTCTATTTTCATTTTGGACCTTTAATCCCAGATAAATGGCCATAACTCAAAAACCATTGAGGCCTAGACGCCATCTTGTTCGGGGCCAACTGCCCATTACGCCAAACCTACGCTCACCGAGTTTCGGCTTCGAAATATTTTCAGTTTTCGAGATAAGGCCCCGTTGTGAATCGTGATGTTTTGTCCAATAGCAATATGATTGCTTATGCCCTCTTGTGGGAATTTCCGGGATAGCGGAAAAATGACCAAAATCTTATTATTTTTGTAAAACGGAAACCGAATGTCCGACAAAGTTCATTTGATGACTTCCCGGTAGGTCCGGCCCTGCCGCTCGGCCCGACGCCGTCCGCAAATTTTACAAACGATTTCGGACGTCTAGTAAGGGACCGTACATTTGCAATATGGACTTTCTCACTAACCATACAGCAACTGCCAAAATATTCCCTTAAGGTATGTTAAGGAATTGAACCCACAACCTTAGTGTTGCTAGTGGCATGCTCTTACCATTTGAACCACACAGGGCCACTACAATACGTCATTACAATACTGTAAAATAGAATACATGATTATACTACATGATGACTACTCATTATTCAAGTGCTTGGACAATGTGGGGAAAACATTTCCATGTCGATGAGAACCTATGGCCAAATGCTCAATATAGGTTTGAAGCAAACTAGTGCCTGCTAAACGTAATGTTCGTTTTAATTAATGTAACTTTTTTCATTGCATTTGTTAAATTTGATTCCAGGACACTAATGTCATAATTATGTCAACAACAACAACAAAAATTGCATCAATGATTGTGAAAGATGTCTTCAATGATTACACATGGGATCGAAATGATTTTCACAACATTTGTATGGGTATTGCAAGTGTATAGCCTAATGTAAAAACAGTGTACTCTTCTGTGATGTACAATACTGTACTACATTCAAAGGGACATTTTGAAACATTGCATTTAGCATTTTTTGCTATTGGATTAATTGGTTGTTAAAACAATTAAATTGAGAATATATGTTTTGTTTCGGTGTTTAAATCAATGTTCTCATGGTATTTCACAGTAAACTTATATTTTGGATCAATGGTTGTGGAGTAAAAAAGGTCTCCAAACAAAATGAATGCACAATTAAAGGTTTTGAACATAGGACTTGCTGCGTTACAAGTGTTGCCAGTTTGGAGTTTTGTAATAAGAGTTTTGAAAATTCACCACATGCTTGTGAAAATAGCACCAAATTGATTGAAAAAAACTGTACAACTGCAAAAGAGTAATCAGTCTCCACCCAGTGTTTGTCTACATAGAGAGTGATCCATCCATCCACCATCTAATCTAATCCTAAACTGTGGGACGGTTCCCTAACCAGTCATACCCTGATCTGTTTTACCTGTCTTGTGCTTGTCTCCATCCCCACCAGGTGTCTCCCATTTCCCCCATTATCTTCTGTGAATTTATACCTGTGTTTTCTGTTTGTCTGTTGCCAGTTCGTCTTGTATTGTCAGGTCATCCCAGCTGTTTTCCCTGCTCTCTAGTTTTTTGTTTCTAGCTTTTCTGCTTGCCCTGAGCCTGTCTGCCGTCCAGTACCTGTCGGACTCTTATCTGGTTACAAACCTCTGCCTGTCCTTGACCTGCCCTTTGCCTGCTCTCCGTGTTGTAATAAATTATCTGAGATCTGTACCATCCACCTCCTGTGTCTGCATCTGGGTCATATCCTGAGTCGTGATAGTACAAACTGGCCATGACTGACCCAGCAGACTCGGACCGGCTCCGCATCGCTGTCTCTATCCAAAGAGTCGCCATTGGTAGACACGAGGTAGTACTTCAAGACCTTATGGAAAGACTCCAGACAATTGGCAGAATGCCATGACCACACTTTCACTGCGTTGCTGGAGCAATTATGTGGGTTATATACTAAGCAGGAAGCCACAACAGTAACCTCCCCAGACTGTTAGTTACCCTGCTATCCGCGGCACCTGTCTCCAATCTATCCCGACTTCTCCCCTGCTTACTTCCTCCGGAGCGCTACGCTGGAGATCCAGAATCTTGCCGGGTGTTTCTCTCGCAGTGTTCTCTCATCTTTGCACTGCAGCCCTGTTCGTTTCCCTCGTATCGCTCGAGGACAGCAAACTTGATAACCCTGATGTCTGGGAGGGCTCTCGCCTTGGCTATGGCGGTGTGGGAGCAACAATCCACCATTTGCCTCAGTCTGGAGGAGTTTGTGGAGGAGGTTGGAAGGGTGTTTGATTCTCCGTTGTCCGGGAGAGAGGCTGATCGTCAGCTACTGCGTCAAGACTCCTATAGTGTGGCAGACTACGTGGTAGATTTGGCCGCCGAGAGTGCCTGGAACGTGGAAGCTCTGTTCGACATGTTCCTGCAGGGATTATTGGAGGTGGTCAAAGACGAGCTCGCAGCCCGGGAGCTTCCCATGGATCTCAACTCTCTCATAGCCTTGACCATAAGGACAGATGGGCAGCTATGGGAACGTAGGAGGGAGAGGTTGTCTGCTTCCTGTCACACTTGCTCCCCAGGAGGATCATGCAACTGGACAGGGCCAGATTGTCTCCTACTGAACGGTTACGCAAACTGAGCACCAAGAGCTGTCTGTATTGTGGAACAACAGGACATTACATATCTACCTGTCCATTAAAAGACCAGGCTCATCAAGTAGGTACAAGTACGCTGGTGGGCCGTATGAGGAGTTTCCCATCTTCTATTTCTCGTACCCCTCTTCATGCTATCCTGTTGTGGGGTGACCAGTCTAAATCCCTCCGGGTGCTCATTGACTCCGACGAGAGCTTTATGGACGCTATCCTGGTTTCGGAGCTGGAAATCCCCCTCTCCATTCCTATGGACGTCAGAGTGCTGGATGGGTGCTCTATTGGCTGTCACCCATACTACGTTTCCCATTAACCTGAGAGTATCAGGTAATCACAGTGAGTCTATGCAGTTCCTGCTCATTGAATCAGCTCAGACACCAGTGGTTTTGGGGTTTTAGTGGCTCCAGAGGCACAATCCTTTGCTCGACTGGGCTACCGATTCTATCATGGGTTGGAGCCCTTTCTGCCACATGCATTGTCTGAAGTTGGCGTAGCCTTGCCCGGGACGTCTTCTTGCGGGCTTGGGAGAAGCCTCGGATCTCACCGCCATTCCTGCGGAATACCAGGAACTCAGGGAGGTTTTTAATAAGGCCTGTGCTACATCTCTCCCACTGCATCAACCCTACAACTGTGCTATTGACCTTCTCCCATGAACTACACCGCCTCGGCAGCGGCTTTATTCCCTGTCGAGTCCGGAGACCAAGACCATGGAGATGTACATTGAGGACTCTGTTTCTGTAGGGAGTATTTGTCCATCTGCTTCCCTGCGCCTGTGTATTGACTACCGGGACCTTAATGTCATCATAGTTACCCTCTACCACTCATCTCCTTGGCTGTTGAGCCTCTCCAGGGTGCGACAATCTTCTCAAAGTTAGACCTTTGGAACGCCTACCATCTTGTTCGGATACGTGAAGGAAACTAATGGAAGACAGCTTTTAACATGGCTAGTGGGCATTATGAGTACCTTGTTATGCCATTTGGACTGACTAATGCTCCCGCAGTGTTCTTGGCCCTGGTCAACGATGTGCTCCGTCATATGTTGAACCGGTTTGTGTTTGTCTACCTTGACCACATCCTTGTTTTTTCCCCGATCATTTCAAGAATACCTCCTCTGTCCATTAAAAGACCAGGCTCATCAAGTAGGTACAAGTACGCTGGTGGGCCGTATGAGGAGTTTCCCATATTCTATTTCTCGTACCCCTCTTCATGCTATCCTGTTGTGGGGTGACCAGTCTAAATCCCTCCGGGTGCTGCGTCCGACAGATCTTTCAGTGTCACCTGGAGAACTAGTTTTTTGTTAAAGCCGGAAGATGTTAATTCCCTCGCTCCACCATCTCCTTTCTAGGGTACATCATTGCTGCTGTAAATATTCAGATGGACTCTGTCAAGGTGAGAGGGTTGGTGGATTGGCCTCAACCCACATCCAGAGTGCAGCTGCAATGTTTTCTGGGGTTTGCTCATTTCTACCACCGCTTCATCTGGGGTCACAGCACCCTGGCTTCCCCCTCTCAGCACTCACCTCTCCCAAGTTCACGTGGTACCAGCAGCTGACCGGGCATTCTCGAACCTCAAGCATTGGTTCACTACAGCCCCCATCTTAAGTCCATCTGGACCCGTCCCATCAGTTCGTGATGGAGGTCGCCGCCTCAGACGTCGGAGTGGGGGCCGTCCTGTCCCGGCGTTCTGCCAAGGACCATCCCTGCACTTTCCTTTCCCATCGTCTTAACCCCATTGAGAGGAACCACAACGTGGGAAAATGAGAACTACCCGCCATCAAAATGATGTTGGAGGCACTGGTTAGAGGGGGCGGAACATCCATTCATAGTGTGGACTGATCACAAGAACCTGGAATATCTCTGCACCGCCAAGTTCCTCAACTCTAAGCAAGTTCGAAGGAGCCTAATTTTCACTCAGTTCAACCAACTTTACCATCTTCTACCACCCGGGGTCCAAGAATGTTAAGCCAGATGCGCTCTCATGCCTCTCTAGCCCTGCTGCTACACCGTCGGATCCCCGAGACAACCATCCCTACCTATTGTCTAGCGGCTGCACTCATCTGTGGTATAGAGAACCTGGTCCGTGAGGTGGAGCGTTCTCGGATGTGAGATGGAGCATTCCCTAAACGGATGTTTGTCCCGGACTCTGCTCGTTCCCCGGTCCTTAAATGGGCTCATTCCTCCAGACTTGCCTGCCACCCTGGTTCCCGTCGGACCCTGGCCTTTTCTACAACAATGTTTTTGGTGGCCTTTACAACTCTTCATTCGGCACCGCCTGCACTGTGTGCTCAGAATAAGACTCGTCCGGCTTCCTTCAACCACTCCCTGTTCCTCACCGCCCCTGGTCTCCTATATACCTAGACTTTGTCACTGGTCTCCTTCCATCAGATGACAACACCACTATCCTTACGATGGTGGATAGGTTTTCCAAAGCTGCCCATTTCATTCCCCTTCCCAAGTTTCCCTCAGCCAAGGAGATGGCCCAGCTCATGCTGCATCACGTCTTCTGAATCCATGGACTTCCGGTGGACATGGTTTCCGTTCACGGTCCTCAGTTCTCGTCCTGGTTCTGGAAGGCGCTCTGCACCCTCACTGGGTCATCGGTCAGCCCGTCCACCGGTTTACACCCCCAGTCTAACAGCCAGTCGGAGCGAGCCAATCACGACCTGGAGACGGCTATTGTGTGGTTGGAATACGCCTGCAATATCCTTCACTGCTCAGCTACTGGTCTCTTGCTTTTTTTGTTTTCCATGGGACATCAGCCCTGCTCTTCCCTGAGGAAGAGGTCAGCATACTCTCTGCCCAGATGTTCGTATGCTGCCATCGCCATACCTTGATGAGAGCCTGGACCTCTTCTCGAGACCACCTCCAGGTATCTGCGACAAGCGAACCGCCACCGGATCCCTTCTATTGTCACCGGACCCCCGCTATCATCTCGGGGAGAGGGTATGGCTGTCCACTCGGGATTTGACCCTCCTGGTGGAGTCCTGTATACTTTCCCCCCCGTTTTATCGGACCTTTTCCCATCTCTAAGATTCTTAGCCCCTCTGCTGTTCGTCTTCTGTTGCCCCACACCCTCCATATACATCCCACCTTTCATATGTCTAGGATTACAACTGTCTCACAGTTGCCCAGAAGAGTGTTCGACTTTGGGGCAAGGGATTGCAGTACCTGGTTGACTAGGAGGGTTATGGCCAAGAGGAGAGGTACTGGGTCCCCACTAGAAACATCCTGGACTCAGCTCTCATTGCTGAGTTCCACCGCCAGCACCCCGGTCAACTGGGTATGTGCCCAGGTAGGACGCCAGGTGGTGCCCCTGGGGGGGGGGGTGTTTGTGTACTGTCACACCCTGATCTGTTTCAACTGTCTTGTGCTCGTCTTCACCCCCACCAGGTGTCTCCCATTTCCCCCATTGTCACCTGTTTATTTATACCTGCATTTTCTGTTTGTCTTGTATTGTCATATCGTCCCAGTGTGTTTCCTGTTTTTCCTTGCTCTCAAATTTTTGTTTCTACCTTTTCCAGTTCTGACCTTTCTGCCTGCCCTAAGCCTGTCTGCAGGCCCGTACCTGTCGGACTCTGATCTGGTTACGAACCTCTGCCTGTCCTCGACCTGCCCTTTGCCTGCGCCCCATGTTATAATAAATAATCTGAGAACTGTACCATCTGCCTCCACTGTCTGCATCTGGGCCATATCCTGAGTCGTGATAACTAGAGGAACTCAGTCCGGCTTTACTCTTGAAAGTTGTAATTGAAGAATGCACAAGGAGTAATTTCAAAATTGTGTAATGCATCATCAGTTCCTCTTGCCATCTTAGTCATTGCTTAAATGAGTTATAACTTGTCAGAAATATCCAAATCAACTAGCCCATGTCAGCTAACGGTTTTTAGCTGATAGATATTATCTTAATTGTTTTTGTCTCATATCACATGAATACATATTAGACATGGCAAAAATTGTAGAATTGCAAGAAAAGTTGCTTCAAAATGGCTAAATGTTCTTTGCACCCCATGACCAAATGTCGAATTGCAGGAAATAAGCTTTAAACCTGCAAAATTATTTCCAGCAACAAGAAGGGTGTGAACAGTATTTCATGAACAGTGCTTGTGCCCATAGAAATAGATGTGGCGCGCTCGGGGGGAGGATGGGGGCGCGGGATGTTACCCAATGCTGGAAGGTGGGCCCTGAGTGAAAAAGTTTGGGAACCCCTGATCTAAAGAACTACACTGGTTTTGAAAGGCAGATAGAAGTAAGTAATTACCTCCTCAACCATATCTCTTAATTCTCCTGACATTTACAAACCCCATACTTATTAACTCTCAAACAATATTAGAGGCTTAATGCATATCTCACATCTAAGGCCTTACCATAAAGGCTGCTGTTGTTTAACCCATAAGAGTCTAAGCCAGGAGGTTCCACTAAGCTATATGGATTTTGTTCTTTAAAAAAATAAAAAAATATTTGTACATGTATTTAACCCCATATTTTTGGCACAAAACATTCTAAGCCCTGTCTAAGCCGATGTGGGAGGAGATGTCCTACTAAGCTATATAGAATTGTTTTAAGAAGGCCATACCAGGGATGTTTTTTGCTATTTGATTTTCAAATTTAAGACTCCTTAACAAAAAAATAAACATCCCCTTTTCAGGACCCTTGTAATGGATCTCGTCCTCCTCTTCTGAGGAAGAGTAGCGAGAAGGATCGGAGGACCAATTTGCAGGGTGGTAAGTGTTCATGATGTAATATTTAATGAATCAAACTGAACACTGAAATACAAAAAACAATCAAGTGAACGAACGAAAACCGAAATAGTCCTGTCTGGCGACATACACAAAGAGAAAATAAACACCCACGAAACACAGGTGGAAAAAGGCTACCAAAGTATGATTCTCAATCAGAGACAACTAACGACACCTGCCTCTGATTGAGAACCATACTAGGCCGAACACAGAACCCAACATAGAAAAACAAACAGACTGCCCACCCCAACTCACGCCCTGACCATACTAAAACAAAGACAAAACAAAGGAACTAAGGTCAGAACGTAACAACCCTGTCTTTCAAAGATAATTCGTAAAATCCAAATAACTTCACAGATCTTCATTGTAATAGGTTTAAACATTGTTTCCCATGCTTATTCAATGAACCGTAAACAATGAATGAACATGCGCCTGTGGAATGGTCGTTAAGACACTAACAGCTTACAGATGGTAGGCAATTAGGCTCACAGTTATGAAAACTTAGGACACTAAAGAGGCCTTTCTACTGACTCTGAAAAACCCCAAAAGAAAGATGCCCAGGGTCCCTGCTCATCTGCGTGAACGTGCCTTAGGCATGCTGCAAGAAGGAATGAGGACTGCATACGTTGCCAGGGCAATACATTGCAATGGCTGTACTGTGAGACACCTAAGACAGCGCTACAGGGAGACAGGACGGACAGCTTATCGTCCTCGCAGTGGCAGACCACGTGTAACAACACGTGCACAGGATCGATACATCCGAATATTACACCTGCGGGACAGGTACAGGATGGCAACAATTACGGCCCAAGTTACACCAGGAATGCACAATCCCTCCATCAGTGCTCAGACTGTCTGCAATAGGCTTAGAGAGGCTGGGCTGAGGGCTTCTTGGCCTGTTGTAAGGCAGGTCCTCACCAGACATCACAGGCAACAACGTCGCCTAATGGCACAAACCCACCATCACTGGACCAGACAGGACTGGCAAAAAGTGCTTTTCACTGATGAGTCGTGGTTTTGTCTCATCAGGGGTGATGGTCGGATCTGCGTTTATCGTTGAAGGAATGTGCGTTACACCGTGGCCTGTACTCTGCAGCGGGATTGATTTGGAGGTGGAGGGGCCGTGATGGTCTAGGGCAGTGTGTCACAGCATCATTGGACTGAGCTTGTTGTCATTGCAGGCAATCTCAATGCTGTGTATTACAGGGAAGACATCCTCCTCCCTCATGTGGTACCCTTCCTGCAGACTCATCCTGACATGACCCTCCAACATGACGATGCCACCAGCCATACTGCTTGTGCGGTGCGTGATTTCCTGCAAGTGAGGAATGCCAGCGTTCTGCCATGGCCAGCGAAGAGCCCGGATCTCAATCCCATTGAGCACCTCAGGTACCAGTTGGATCGGAGGGTGAGGGCTAGGGCCATTCCCCCCGGAACTTGCAGGTGCCTTGGTGGAACAGTGGGGTAACATCTCAAAGCAAGAACTGACTAATCTGGTGCAGTCCATGAGTAGTAGTACTGCAGTACTTAATGCAGCTGGTGGCCACACCAGATACTGACTGTTACATTTGATTTTGACCCCCCCCCTTTGTTCAGAGACACATTATTCCATTTATGTTAATAATATGTCTGTGGAACTTGTTCAGTTTATGTCTCAGTTGTTGAATCTTGTTATGTTCAAACAAATATTTACACATGTTAGGTTTGCTGAAAATAAACGCAGTTTACAGTGAGAGGACAATTTTTTTTTTGCCGAGTTTATATATAAAAATGATTTGATAAAATGTTTTATTTGGCCTTTTCTGCTATTAGCCCATACAAATGCATTGAGTAACATATTCACTACATCGAAAGGAAATGATATATGCATTTTTTTCAACTGGTCCCGGCGGACCTTCAGGCGAGTCTTGTGAGGCCTGTGGGCGTCATGTACAGTATGTGTTAGTGATAGTCTCACCTTTCCACTGAGGGGTCATATTAGTGTGTTGCCCAAACTGTTCGGACGCTACATCGAGAAGTTGTCTGCTTAGTGCCACACACACTATAACGACTTCAGATGACTCACAAGATGCTTGTGAAGGTTCCATAGAGGGGTCATAATAGTTTGTAGGCAAAACCGTTCGGACGCTACAGATGATTTTGTGAGAAGACCAATTTACGAGATGTCTCATGGTCTGACAAACAACGCTATAGCTCTGTCACCTTTCACCGCAGATGCGAAAGTGCGATTCAGGTAAATGCGGTGGATTGAGACTAAGCCCATAATAAAAAAATATACAATACCGGCCAAAGGTTTGGACACACCAACTCATTCAAGGGATTACATTTGTAGTGAAGAGATCAAAACTATGAAATAACACATGGAATCATGTAGTAACCAAAAAAAGTGTGAAACAAATAAAAACATGTTTTATTTGAGATTCTTCAAAGTAGCCACTCTTTGCCTTGATGACAGCTTTGCACACTTTTGAAATTCTCACAACCAGCTTCACCTGGAATGCTTTTCCAACAGTCTTGAAGGAGTTCCCACATATTCTGAGCACTTGTTGGCTGCCTTTCCTTCACTCTGCTGTTCAAATCATCCTAAACCATCTCAATTTGGTTGAGGTCAGGGGACTGTGGAGGCCAGGTCATCTGATGCAGCACTCCATCACTATCCTCCTTGGTCAAAGCCCTTACACAGCCTGGAGGTGTGTTGGGTCATTGTCCTGTTGAAAAACAAATGATAGTCCCACTAAGGTCAAACCAGATGGGATGACGTATCTCTCCAGAATGCTGTGGTAGCCATGCTAGTTAAGTGTGCCTTGAATTCTAAGTAAATCACAGACAGTGTCACTAGCAAAGCACCATTACACCACCTCCTCCATGCTTCACGGTGGGAACTACACATGCGGATATCATCCGTTCACCTACTCTGCGTCTCACAAAGACACGGTGGTTAGAACCAAAAGTGTCAAATTTGGACTCATCAGACCAAAAGACAGATTTCCGCCGGTCTAATGTCCATTGCTTGTGTTTCTTGGCCGAAGCAAGTCTCTTATTTTTATTGGTATCCTTCAGTACTGGTTTCTTTTCAGCATTTCGACACTGTCTCCTCTGAACAGTTGATGTTGAGATGTGTCTGTTATTTGAACTCTGTGTAGCATTTATTTGGGCTACAATTTCTGAGGCTGGTAAATCTAATGAACTTATCTTCTGCAGCAGAGGTAACTCTGGGTCTTCCTTTCCTGTGTCGGTCCTCATGAGAGCCAGTTTCATCATAGCGCTTGATGATTTGTGCGACTGCACTTGAAGAAACTTTTGAAGTTCTTGAAATTTTCCGAATTGACTGACCTTCGTCTTAACGTTTCTATTTGTTTATTTGAGCTGTTCTCTCCATAATATGGACTTGGTCTTTTATCAAATAGGGCTATCTTCTGTATACCACCCCTTACCCCTTACCTATCAAAACACAACTGATTGGCTCGAAATAAATTCCACATATTAACTTTTAACTACTTGATGCACCCATCCCGTGAGCGGGATCATTTTCGTCAACCACCGCTGAATTGCAGAGCGCCAAATTCAAATTAAATCACTAAAAATATATAATTTTCATGAAATCCCAAGTGCAATATAGCAAAACACAGCTTAGCTTGTTAATAATCCACCTGGCATGTCAGATTTCAATACAGCTTTTCGGCGAAAGCTATCCATGCGTTTATGTAAGCACATCTCTCTCAGTAGGCAAAATATCACAAACAGCTAGCAGCCAAGTAGATTGGTCACGAAAGTCAGAAAAGCAATAAATTAAATAGCTTACCTTTGATGAACTTCGAATGTTTGCACTCACGAGACTCCCAGTTACACAATAAATGTTCATTTTGTTCCATAAAGATTATTTTTATATCCAAAATACCTCCATTTGGTTGGCTCGTTATGTAAAGAAAATCAACAGGCTCAAGCGGTCATGATATCTCAGACAAAAATTCCAAATAGTATCCGTTATGTTTGTAGAAACGTTTCAAACATTTTTTTTAATAATCAATCCTCAGGTTGTTTTTAGAAGATATAATCGATAATGTATCAACCGGGAATGTAACTTCTTCAATAGGCGAGAGAGACAAAATGGCTGCTCCAAGCTGTTGCACATACAAAACGCTGCTGGCACCCAGCCATACAATGACGTGATGTGATCGTTCTCGCTCATTTTTCAAAATAAAAGCCTGAAACTATGTCTAAAGACTGTTCACACCATGGGGAAGCCATAGGAAAAGGAATCTGGTTGATATCCCTTTAAATGGAGCGAAGGCAGGCTATGGAACATGGGGAAGCCATAGGAAAAGGAATCTGGTTGATATCCCTTTAAATGGAGCGAAGGCAGGCTATGGAACATGGAACTTTCAAAATAGAGGCCACTTCCTGGTTTGATTTTCCTCAGGTTTTCACCTGCAATATCAGTTCTGTTATACTCACAGACAATATTTTGACAGTTTGGAAACTTTAGAGTGTTTACTATCCTAATCTGATAATCAAATGCATATTCTAAATTCTGAGCATGAGAAATATTTGGGTACACTAAAGAGATTTAACAAGGCACACCTGTTAAATTGAAATGCCTTTCAGGTGACAACCTAATTTAGCTGGTTAAGAGAATGCCAAGAGTGTGCAATGCTGTCATCAAGGAAAAGGGGGCTACCTTGAAGAATCTCAAATATAAAATATATTTGGATTTGGTTACTACATGATTCCATATGTGTTATTTCATAGTTTTGATGTCTTCACTCTTATTACACAATATAGAACATAGTTTAAAAAGAAAAATCCCTTGAATGATTAGTTGCGTCCAAACTTTTGACTGGTACTGAATCTCTAGCTTTAACTGACATGTTTTTATGAGGATTTTTGTATTATGCTAATTCGATTTTCTCGTGTGTGGACATCAACCTCTATATATCAATGATGTTGCTCTTGCTGCGGGCGATTCCCTGATCCACCTCTACGCAGACGACACCATTGTATACACTTTCGGCCCGTCATTGGACACTGTGCTATCTAACCTCCAATCGAGCTTCAATGCCATACAACACTCCTTCCGTGGCCTCCAACTGCTCTTAAACGCTAGTAAAACCAAATGCATGCTTTTCAACCGATCACTGCCTGCACCCGCATGCCCGACTAGCATCACCACACTGGATGGTTCCGACCTTGAATATGTGGACACCTATAAGTACCTAGGTGTCTGGCTAGACTGCAAACTCTCCTTCCAGACCCATATCAAACATCTCCAATCGAAAATCAAATCAAGAATCGGCTTTCTATTCCGCAACAAAGCCTCCTTCACTCACGCTGCCAAGCTTACCCTAGTAAAACTGACTATCCTACCGATCCTCGACTTCGGCGACGTCATCTACAAAATTGCTTCCAACACTCTACTCAGCAAACTGGATGCAGTTTATCACAGTGCCATCCGTTTTGTCACTAAAGCACCCTATACTACCCACCACTGCGACTTGTATGCTCTAGTCGGCTGGCCCTCGCTACATATTCGTCGCCAGACCCACTGGCTTCAGGTCATCTACAAGGCCATGCTAGGCAAAGCTCCGCCTTATCTCAGCTCACTGGTCACGACGGCAACACCCATCCGTAGCACGCGCTCCAGCAGGTGTATCTCATTGATCATCCCTAAAGCCAACACCTCATTCGGCCGCCTTTCGTTCCATTACTCTGCTGCCTGTGACTGGAACGAATTGCAAAAATCGCTGAAGTTGGAGACTTTTATCTCCCTCACCAACTTCAAACATCAGCTAGCTGAGCAGCTAACCGATCGCTGCAGCTGTACATAATCTATTGGTAAATAGCACACCCATTTTCACCTACCTCATCCCCACAGTTTTTATTTATTTACTTTTCTGCTCTTTTGCACACCAATATCTCTACTTGTACATGATCATTTATCACTCCAGTGTTAATCTGCAATATTGTAATTATTCGCCTACCTCCTCATGCCTTTTGCACACATTGTATATAGACTCCCCTTTTTTCTCTGTGTTATTGACTTGTTAATTGTTTACTCCATGTGTAACTCTGTGTTGTCTGTTCACACTGCTATGCTTTATCTTGGCCAGGTCGCAGTTGCAAATGAGAACCTGTTCTCAACTAGCCTACCTGGTTAAATAAAGGTGAATAAAAATAAAAAATAAAAAAAACCTTAGGGGGATAATCAGCACAACAGGATCTAAGGAAAATCCAACATCATTCACCTCAGTTGCACGCTCTCTGACAACACCATAAAACTTTTGGACACCAACTACATAATTTCCCCCATTCTGATTCATACTTCTCTGACGGTGTCATGATGTCGCTCTGATGTAAATACCAGGTGCATAGCCTCATACTGTGTTCTACAGTGCAATGCTGTGGTGGACTGGCCACCCAAACCATAATGCCATTTACCGTAATCATTTGGCCAGGGGGCAACATTAATCTAAAACACTGCTAGCTAATTAGCAAAGTACAGTTCTCTCCTCCATATTTCAGTGGGTTGAATAAGGCCTGGCATTGGCCTCACACTACTGGGAGGTGATTGAGTACCGAGGCCCAGCTATGGAGGTGATGAAGGAGGGTGTTATGAAGACAAAAGCTGTCAATACTCATCACCTCCTTTTCCTGGGTGGAGGAAGACAGTGGCTTTGATGAAAATGTCAGGCCGTCTTTTTATTATTGAAAATCATTAGCAGCTAAAGATCACGACAGCGGAGGAGAGCATAAACAACAGATGGTGAACAGAGGTAGGTAGAGGTAAGTAGAGGTAGGGCTGGGGTGGTTTGGGCTAACTGTGCTGTCTGTAGTTCTGGGACAGACAGATGGATGGACAGACAGACAGACAGACAGACAGACAGACAGACAGACAGACAGACAGACAGACAGACAGACAGACAGACAGACAGACAGACAGACAGACAGACAGACAGACAGACAGACAGACAGACAGACAGACAGACAGACAGACAGACAGACAGACAGACAGACAGACAGACAGACAGACAGACAGACAGACAGACAGACAGACAGACAGACAGACAGACAGACAGACAGGTATGGAAGTGGAAGTACTGTCAAAGGCCCATTCATCATTTCATCATTAGCAGTATTACAGGAGGCACCATGTCTGTGTGTGTCCTTGTGTCTGTGACAGGAAGGCTATATCCTTCAACATGGGAGAAGGATGTTCTTGGAACACTGAGTGACAAGTGATGCTGTGTTCCACACTAGGTCTGAGGGAACCACAGGCTAACTGTACAACACCACACAATCACCATGGTGACACACTTGGCATGCACTAATTGGAGGATAGGATTTATTGAGACTACTTGAGAGACAAGATGATGCTGTAACATTGTGTAACTGTTTAAAGAACAAGTATCGACAACACAATGCTGTAATGTTATGTAAGTGGTTAAAGAAGATATTTTGTATCCTTTCACGGTTGAAGGATGGTTAAGTACATAGCGCTGATGATCATAAGCTTAATTCAGTTAACACTCTGCTATGGGAGTTCATCATTACAGTCTTTACATGACATACTGCAGCTGCACCTGCAAGTGTGGGATTTGTAATTCCTGCATCTTGTTATACGGTAGATGTGCTCATATTTCTTTTGGATGATTACAGTTTTACACTGTATAGTACAGAAGCATCTCAGTTGGTTCACTGAGTGAAAAAATCTCTGGAGGAGTTTAGAACTCCTTGCGGCTCTAAAAAGATTCAACATGTCCTCCGTGACGCTAACATGCCACCTAGCGGCTTCACATGGGACATCGCTGGCCAGTTTCTCTATGGCGCATTCACTAAGAATGGCCACTACGTGCGATGCTCTTTCATGAATGACATTGAGTGGAATGTGGGACAGTTACCACTTCTCATTGCGTCCTTTTCTCATCTGTCTTGGCAGATCGGCCCATCATTGACAATTTAACGTCTATTCCATGTTGGTTCAACCATCATTTCGTTAAAATGATGTGGAAACAACGTTGTTTCAACCAGTGTGTGCCCAGTGGGATGTTCATAGAAACAAATAGTTCATAGTCTAACTGTTATTCACATGACAGCACATAACATGAGTCACCTTAAGGGGTCAGACACACCGAGTGATATGTGTAGTAGTTGTTACCTTGGCCCTAGTGACATGTGTCTGGGAACAGGGAGAGAAGCTGTGTGGTTTGGCTAATGTTTTCTCCATCCCAGGAGGGGGAAAGATCGGAGGAGTGCACAGCTCCTCATCTGTAACCATCATCCTTCACTGGCTTTGAAATCTTATCAGAGTGCCTGGGAACCCTAAATGAGTGTGTGTCTGTGTGTGTGTGTGTGTGTGTGTGGGAGGGGGGTATTTGAGTAATTGTATAGTGTGTGATGTGGATTTGTGTGTGTGAATGCCACAGCACCCAGTTTCTCAACCTCAAGTCTAACAAGGCAGCTCCCCCTGCCTGACTGCCCCAAAACACACACACACACACACACACACACACACACACACACACACACACACACACACACACACACACACACACACACACACACACACACACACACACACACACACACACACACACACACACACACACACACACACACACACACACACATACACACACAGGCCCGCTGCACAGGAACAGGAGCAGCCCCTCCACCTATGGCTTCCCTCACTCTGTCTACCAAATGAACAGACAGACACACAAACAACCACTCAGCGCATGACTGCAGACACCTGCACACTGACACTTCTGTGCACGTTTACAGAGTAACACATTAATTACACAGAACCTTGCTTACGCACGCACGCACGCACGCACGCACGCACGCGCACGCACGCACGCACGCACGCACGCACGCACGCACGCACGCACACACACACACACACACACACACACACACACACACACACACACACACACACACACACACACACACACACACACACACACATTCACTAACACACACACACATTCACTAACACACACCCCAATTGACAACTAGAGAGCCAATTTCAGTGGAGTGGCACTGGAATTTAATGGACTTCACCTTGCAAACCCATTAAACATCTAAGTTTCCTCCTTCGTTATTGCATTTCCATGTTCTCTTTCAACTCACCTGCATGTTGCTATTCATGAACAACCACTCTCCACCACCAGATTATCAGGTACATCTAACTCCCTTCCCATATTGATGATATTGATATCAAAACCTCACACTTCCTTGGTTCTTCTCTCTCTCTCTTTCCCTCTCACTCTCTATCACTCTCTCCCTTCTCTCTCCCTTCTCTCTCACTATCCCTTCTATATCCCCCTCCATCCCTCTCTCCTCTCCTCTCCTCTCCCTCTCTCCAGTTTAAGGCCCAGTGTCTCCTTGTCGCGATAAGGAAGCTCGGCGGCGACATGATGGATTACTTTTGGGTCAGATGAGGTCCAAATCCTGCTGGATAAGCAGGTCAAAAGGAGCCGGTGTTTCAGGGAAAACAGCTGACTAAAAAGCAATGAAGAGGGTAACCAGTAGACAGGATATACATCTAGTGCTGGCGAGAATAAGGGAAGGAGCCATGGATAAACCAACCGAGAGGAAGGACGAAAGAAAAATCTGATCCAATTTGTAATAGAGACAGGATGAAGACTGGCTTGTATGTAAACATGAGGGCTTTATATGTGGAGGGGAGCATATAATCGATAGACTCAGAAATAGACACCTGGGAGAGGTGGAGGAAATATAGGAGTTGAAGGGGGGATGGGAAAGAGAGATTTAGTGGTATGGCTGTAGTAACTGTTATCTGGTCTCCCCAGTGCAAATTATACCTTTGGTTCTGTTCACTTGCTTATGGCAGTACGACCATCGTCAGTGTATTAAATCAAGATCACAGGGCCATGTAGTTCAATGGGCTTGACCAAGGATGAAGTGTTGTCCTGCATTTGACCCAGTTACTCCAGCACTGTGACCCCCTGCTGCCAGAGGAAGCCATAAATCCATTGCCTTGAGGTATCCACTCGTTCTGTGTTGAGAAAACCCAAATTTTGAGGAAGACGGTGACTCTATGAGACACTTTACATTGAGATCATCAAGCAACCTCAGGGCCTGTTGTTGACTTCCTTGTGAGATGAGCAGCTGTATCGCGTTCATGTTATAAGCTGACCGTGACCGTCTTTCAGGTTGGGAACCACATACCTATGATGACATCCTGACATATCCCTAAGATGGGGGTAACACTTACCTAGGGGTCTAAGTGTTTTTCTCAGTCCGGTCATTTTGTTAGAAACTACAGACATCCATGACCATCCGTGTATATCAAATCAAAGTTTATTTGTCACGTGCGCCAAATACAACACGTGTAGACCTTACAGTGAAATGCTTACTTACAGGCTCTAACCAATAGTGCGAAAACAAGGTGTGTGTGTGTGTGTGTGTGTGTGTGTGTGTGTGTGTGTGTGTGTGTGTGTGTGTGTGTGTGTGTGTGTGTGTGTGTGTGTGTGTGTGTGTGTGTGTGTGTGTGTGTGTGTGTGTGTGTGTGTGTGTGTGTGTGTGTGTGGGTAAGTAAAGAAATAAAACAACAGTAAAAAGACATTCGAAAATAAGAGTAGCAAGGCTATATACAGACACCTGTTAGTCAGGCTTAGGTAGTATGTACACGTGGGTATGGTTAAAGTGACTATGCATATATGATGAACAGAGAGTAGCAGTAGCGTAAAAAGAGGGGTTGGCAGGTAATGGGACACAATGCAGATAGCCTGGTTAGACAATGTGCGGGAGCACTGGTTGTTCAGGCTAGTTGAGGTAGTATGTACATGAATGTATAACCTTGTTATGTCACAGAGTTAACTGACCGACAGGGACCACATCTGGTCCTGGTCACACCTACCTCACCTGTAAAAACATCTACGGCTCACACATGGGCCTGTACAACCACTTGGGATGGCACAACACATCCCTCTGATGCAAGGGCACATAAAGCCAGCACTGTATCATTTATGTAGCAATATCCTCATCAATATTGATAAACAACCAGGAGAACAGCCAGGAGAAATGTTTCAGTGCACTGTATCTGCTGCATGCATGTAACTATGTTACAGTAGTGTGGAAGTAATTCTATACAAGCACTGCAAAAAACAACCATGTACGGGAAATCAATCCTTATTTCCCATAGTAGTTGATACAGACTGTCCTGTACTGTACGGTAGAGAACTTTCCTGGATGTAGTGAATAGTTTCAAGTTTCATGTTTTATTAGTTGCATGTACAGGATACACATGGTATATCTGTCCAACCAAATGCAGGTTCCTTGACTATACAACAACCACAATAAGAAATAATACAAGATAGGAATGCAAACATAAGCAAATGGCTCAGTAGAATAGAATAAACATTTAAGCATAAGTATAATACAAGATGGCATAATTGTAAGTCCATATTTACATGTACATTGGGGAAGAGGGGATTGGGAGGAAAATGTTTCAATTGTGCAGTATTTAGCAATAATAAGATTCTGGTAGCATCAGTTGTGATGTGTGTGTAGCCTGAATTTTTATGTGTGTGTGTGTTTGTGTGGATGAGTGTATGTCTGTGTGAGGTAGTGAGTGCATTTGTGCTAAGATGAGGAGAGTCAGTGCATGTGGTCAGTCCAGTTCAAGTGTTTAGCAGTCTGATGGCTTGTAGAGAGAAACTGTCTCTGAACCTGTTGGTATCAGACCTCATACTCCAGTACCGTCTGCCCAACGTTAAGGGAGTGAACAGCTTGTTGCTGGGGTGTGTGGGGTCCTTGATGATACTGTGGGCCTCCTCGGACACCATTTGAAGTAGACTTCCTCGATGGGTGGGAGCACGGTCCCAGTGATGTACCGGGCCATGGAGGAACTTGCGTTCGTGGATGGAGCAAATCCCGTATCAGGCCTTGATGTAACCGATCAATCCACTCTTGAGGGTGCAGCGGTAGTATTTGGAGAGGACCAGGGGTGGCAAGAAAAATTTCTTCAGCTGCGTTAGGAAGTAGACGCTGTTGCGCCCTCTTGACAAAAGTGGTGGTGTTGTTGGTCTATGTCAAGTTCTGGGTGATGTGGAAGTCGAGGAACTTAAAACTGTTGACTCTCTACTACAGTCCTGTTGATGTGTATATATACAGAGCGTACTGAACTGTATGCTAGCTGAGGCCCAGTGACTGTCTGTCTACTGCTCCATGCTGCACGCTTCTGTGCTTGTGGCTCCCCAGAGTGAGGAATGAGTCTTCTCTAGGGTCATGTTAACTATAATAGAAATTATGATGTGGAATGAGCTCTATAAACCCCTACTCACCTTGAAACTTCAGTCTGCTCTCTCCACTCTAAAATCTGTCATGGCTCATTGACTGTGAGTCTATTCTGCTCTGTGTGGTGCTCTGTGCGGTGCTCCATGTGGTGCTCTGTATTTCATTACTTCAACAACAGACTTTGACATAGCCATTGAGAGGTTGTTTGATAAGGTATTTGGAACTTTTAGTGTTGTGTTTTCTGTCATTTATGTATGTTCCCAGACTAAACTATGGTATCATAGATATCGTAGTATCACACTGCAACATCAAACCATTTCATCATCACTCATGACTTGGGACTCAAGATATGAAACTATTGCAAAAAAATATTTTGCAACACTGCTACAGGATTACTTAAAGGCCCAGTGCAGTCAAAAATGTGATTTCCCTGTGTTTTATGTACAGTGCCTTGCGAAAGTATTCGGCCCCCTTGAACTTTGCGACCTTTTGCCACATTTCAGGCTTCAAACATAAAGATATAAAACTGTATTTTTTTGTGAAGAATCAACAACAAGTGGGACACAATCATAAAGTGGAACGACATTTATTGGATATTTCAAACTTTTTTAACAAATCAAAAACGGAAAAATTGGGCGTGCAAAATTATTCAGCCCCCTTAAGTTAATACTTTGTAGCGCCACCTTTTGCTGGATTACAGCTGTAAGTCGCTTGGGGTATGTCTCTATCATTTTTGCACACCGAGAGACTGAAATTTTTTCCCATTCCTCCTTGCAAAACAGCTCGAGCTCAGTGAGGTTGGATGGAGAGCATTTGTGAACAGCAGTTTTCAGTTCTTTCCACAGATTCTCGATTGGATTCAGGTTTGGACTTTGACTTGGCCATTCTAACACCTGGATATGTTTATTTTTGAACCATTCCATTGTAGATTTTGCTTTATGTTTTGGATCATTGTCTTGTTGGAAGACAAATCTCCGTCCCAGTCTCAGGTCTTTTGCAGACTCCATCAGGTGTTCTTCCAGAATGGTCCTGTATTTGGCTCCATCCATCTTCCCATGAATTTTAACCATCTTCCCTGTCCTTGCTGAAGAAAAGCAGGCCCAAACCGTGATGCTGCCACCACCATGTTTGACAGTGGGGATAGTGTGTTCAGGGTGATGAGCTGTGTTGCTTTTACACCAAACATAACGTTGTGCATTGTTGCCAAAAAGTTCAATTTTGGTTTCATTTGACCAGAGCACCTTCTTCCACGTTTGGTGTGTCTCCCAGGTGGCTTGTGGCAAACTTTAAACAACACTTTTTATGGATATCTTTAAGAAATGGCTTTCTTCTTGCCACTCTTCCATAAAGGCCAGATTTGTGCAATATACGACTGATTGTTGTCCTATGGACAGAGTCTCCCACCTCAGCTGTAGATCTCTGCAGTTCATCCAGATTGATCATGGGCCTCTTGGCTGCATCTCTGATCAGTCTTCTCCTTGTATGAGCTGAAAGTTTAGAGGGACGGCCAGGTCTTGGTAGATTTGCAGTGGTCTGATACTCCTTCCATTTCAATATTATCGCTTGCACAGTGCTCCTTGGGATGTTTAAAGCTTTGGAAATATTTTTGTATCCAAATCCGGATTTAAACTTCTTCACAACAGTATCTCGGACCTGCCTGGTGTGTTCCTTGTTCTTCATGATGCTCTCTGCGCTTTTAACGGACCTCTGAGACTATCACAGTGCAGGTGCATTTATACAGAGACTTGATTACACACAGGTGGATTGTATTTATCATCATTAGTCATTTAGGTCAACATTGGATCATTCAGAGATCCTCACTGAACTTCTGGAGAGTGTTTGCTGCACTGAAAGTAAAGGGGCTGAATAATTTTGCAGGCCCAAGTTTTCAGTTTTTGATTTGTTAAAAAAGTTTGAAATATCCAATAAATGTCATTCCACTTCATGATTGTGTCCCACTTGTTGTTGATTCTTCACAAAAAAAATCAGTTTTATATCTTTATGTTTGAAGCCTGAAATGTGGCAAAAGGTCGCAAAGTTCAAGGGGGCCAAATACTTTCGCAAGGCACTGTATATTTCCAAACTATGATGTTGGAATAATGCAGTGAAATTGTGAAAATTATGATAATGCCCTCTTAGTGTTAGAACTGTTTGAAAAGACTGCCTGTTCCTAACCAAATGTGTATATATCCAGAGCGTACTGTACTGTATGCTAGATGAGGCCCAGTGACTGTCTGTCTACTGCTCCATGCTGTATGCTGCTGTGCTTGTGGCTCCCCAGAGTGAGGAATGATTTTTGAGAAATGAGTTCACAAGATCATCCTCTGCATCCCTTGGCTTCATCGCCATAACCCCCATCTCATGGTCGAGCATGAGAATCACAGCCTGGTCACCTGAATTCCGGAGGACCTGCTTCCCATGCCCTGTGTTTCCACGTCGGTTGAGAGTCCTATGTTTGCCCTTCAGCCCAACATCCTGGAGGTTTACCAGGACCTGCAGGAGGTATTCTCCCAGACCCACGCCACCTGTCTTCCTCCTCATCGTCCTTGGGACTGTGCCATCGACCTGCTGGTCTGTGCAGATGCATCTATCATCTGTTTGTGGCTGGAGGATTACATCCAATAGGCACTCCAACAAGGTTTTATCCACACATCCACTTTTCCTGCATCACCTGGTTTCTTCTTTGTGGCCAGGGAGGATGGAGGGTTACGTCCATATATAGATTACAGAGGACTCAATGAAATCACCACAAAGTACCATTACCCTCTCCCGTTGGTGCCGGCAGCCATAGAATAGCTCAGGGGGCCCAGTTCGTTACCAAACTGGACTGCGGAGTGCATACAATCTCATTTGGATCCAGGAGGGGGATGAATGGAAAACTGCGTTAGCACGATGTCTGGTCACTGAGAAGTACTGGTGGCCCACCTTGGCGCAGGACGTCACTTGTTACGTCAACTACTGTTCCATACGTGCCCAAACCAAATCCCCCCCAGAACGCTCCAACAGGGAAACTCCTTCCCCTTCCCGTGTCTCAGCTTCCCTTGCCCCATCTATCCAGTGACTTTGTTACTGATCTCCCCTCTGACAGTTTCACCACCATTTTGGTGGTTGTGGAAAGATTTTTAAAATCCTGTCGTTTTAAGCCCTTTTTCTGGTCTCCCTACTGCTCTCCAGGTTGCTGAGGCACTACTACAGCAGATTTTCTGGCATTATGGACTTCCGGAGGACATCATCTCCGACCGTGGCCCCCAATTCACATCACAGGTATGGAGAGCCTTTATGGAGAAGCTCTGGGTCACGATCAGCCTCACTTCCGAGTGTAGGCCTCAGTCCAATGGGCAGGTGGACAGGATGAGCTGGGGAGGTTCCTGTCAGGACCGGCAAGGGGGGGGGTGCTTGCGTCACTCCTCCACTGGGTTGACCTCCTTCCAGTGTGTTCTGGGTTTTCAGTCGGCCCTGTGTCCGTGGACTCCAGGCCAGACCTGAAGCTCCTGCAGTTGATGAGTGGTTCAGGCGTGCAGAAGTGCGGAGCGATGCTCACCTGAGACTCCAGTGCGCCGTCTACCGTCAAAAGGAGCAGGCAGACTGCCACCGCAGTGAAACCCCAGTTTACCACCCTGGGGATTGTGTCTGGCATTCTACCAGGTACCTCCCACTCCGCCTGCCCTGCAAGAAGCTGAGCCCCCGGTTTGTGGGGCCATTCAAGGTTCTCAGGAGGGTCAACGAGGCGACGTATAGCTTACAGCTTCCCAGTGACTACCGTATCTCATCTTCTTTTCATGTCTCCCTTCTCAGGCCGGTGGTTCCTAGGCCCTTAGCTGATGCTGTCCCCCACGACACCCCTCCACCCCTCCGGACATCGAGGGGGTCCGGTCTATGCCTTCAGATCTCTAATGGACTCCTGACATCATGGGGGTTGGCTCCAGTATCTGGCCCAGAGGAGCGGTGTTGGTTTCCGGTGGAGGACATTCTGGATCCCAAATATCATCCGTGAATTCCACCTTCGCCGCCCGCTCCTCGTCCTCAGGGCTTCGTCCAAACAAGTCAAACAACATTTCTAATCAATTCTCAGGTATCCTAATATGTAAATAAATGATAAAAGTTAAGACGGAATGTTGTATGTTCAATATCGGAGATAAATAACGAAGTGCGCGCCCTCATCCTCACGCGCCTCAAGACTACAGTCCAAAATGAGAGCCACCTTGAAAAACTATAATTACTACCTTATTTTTCAAAAAACAAGCCTGAAACCCTTTCTAAAGACTGTTGATATCTAGTGGAAGCCATAGGAACTGCAATCTGGGAGGAATTCCTTTGAATATCCCATAGACAAGCATTTGAGTGGGTAGTGACCTCAACAACAACAACAGTTTTAGACACTCCAGAGTGTTTTCTATCCAATGCTACCAACCAATTATATACATATTCTGAGGTACAGGCAGTTTACTTTGGGCACGTCAGTCATCCGAACTTCCGAATACTGCCCCCTAGCCTTGAGAAGTTTTAACAGTGCATTATTCCATCAAAACGTCCCATAATGTAAAAGTTCAAGTCAAGGACTAGACACACATTACTACCTAACTGACTAAGTCTCATCAGGCCTGAGTAATAGGAGGTCATTCATATAATGATGTTTGTTAGTTCAGTTTAAGCAGACAAATGTATCCTTGGATAAATTACACCTTCAAACAGTGTGTCCAATAGTTGGCCACCAGAGAGCTGTGCCAAAGAGAGAAGAATCCCAGGACTGGGGTTATCAATCAGGCGTAATGAGTGAGGCAAAGTGACCAGACCAAATAATTTGCATAGTAATGCCTCCAACAATGTGTCTGGCAGTGGCTGGGCCTGCCATGGCTGAGAGGGCCTAGTATCGACCTTCTCTTCAAAGCCCGGGACAATACGAGTGTTCACGGAGTCCAGAACAGCACACAGCCTTCGATCCTACACTTTTCCACCCTCCATTAATCAATCAGGGAAAAATGAGGCACCCAACCAGCTAACTAATCAATCTATTTGTCTGTGATGGTGCGAGGGAGGGAGGGGTTTGGATATGTGATGGGGTTGTTTTGAATAAAGAACAGGGAGTGCAGAGGTGAGAAGACAAAGCTTTGGAAGAATCATAGATATGGGTGGATAACTAAAGAAATACTTTTGGAAAAAGTTAACGAGAAGATGGATAACTTCAGTGGTACAATTGGAGAGGGAAGAGAAAATACTATTTTGTCCTAAATGAGCCAAGACTTTTCAGTGCCTTTCTTTCTCTCTTCCATGATCCCAATCACACAAGATTGAGCTGGTCCTCCCAATGAATAACAAACACATTACCCAGCATGCCATTTGTTTGATGTCCTTCAGCAGCTAGCTAGCTATCTCATTATTTAGCTATGTTTGTTTCCTCTCTGACCCTGCAGGTGGGACAAACACAAACAGACCCACGGACTAAGTGCATCAAACTTATTTGTTCTTCAAACCCAGTGTTACGAGGATGGAAGAGAGAGAGAAATCCCACAGGAATGATGAGGATGACTTATCCACTAGAGTATGTCTGAGTCCCATTAACTTATGTCTGCTCATTAGTATTTTTACCTAAGGCCAATGAAGTATGAGAAGAATCTCTCTACCCCCGGGGCATCTGCTTATTGTCTCCACACCAGAGGAGGCTGGTGGGAGGAGCCATAGGAGGATGGGCTCATTGTAATGGCTGGATAGGAATTAATGGAACGGCATCAAACACGTTGAATGGAAACCACACGTTTGGCTCCATTCCATTGATTCCATTCCAGCCATTACAATGAGCCCTTCCTCCTATACATCCTCCCACCAGTCTCCACTGCTACACACTGCAATGACACCAGTGGAGAAAGAGAGTTCATCGGAGGTGAGGGAAGCATTGTCTCTGTGTCATGTGTCTGTGTGTGTTGGCCCACGTGTGTTATTTTCCCAGTGTGTCTCCATCTCCTCCTGGCAGCCATACTTCAGTGTGTGTTGGCCTGGGATGAAGAGGAGCCTCTGTACTCCTACACCTCTCTGTCGCTGTGTCCATCCCTGCATCATCTCTCCACCTCTCCCTGCTGATCTACAGTACAGCAGGCAGGCTGGCTGTAAACGGGATCCTTTTAGAGCCATGAGGCTTTTGGCGCTTTGACGCAGGCGGGACACTTGACTTGACAGGGTTCTTCAACAACAGGAATGGCTTGCCAACTAGCCCACTCCCACAAAGTCAGATACAATGCAGAATACTGAGTGGAATAGTGAGTGGAATAGTGAGTGGAATAGTGAGTGGAATAGTGAGTGGAATAGTGAGTGGAATAATGAGTGAAATACTGAGTGGAGAGAAATGCCATGAACTGCTGCTTGCGTTGCTGACTTTCCATCCTCAAATGTTCACCTTATTCTCTCTCTTTCTCTTTCTCTTTCTCTTTCTCTTTCTCTCTCTCTCTCTCTCTCTCTCTCTCTCTCTCTCTCTCTCTCTCTCTCTCTCTCTCTCTCTCTCTCTCTCTCTCTCTCTCTCTCTCTCTCTCTCTCTCTCTCTCTCTCTCTCTCTCTCTCTCTCTCTCTCTCTCTCTCTCTCTCTCTCTCTCTCTCTCCCTTTCTCTCTCTCTCTTTCTCTCTCTTTCTCTCTTTCTCTTTCTCTCTTTCTCTATGGGTTATATTTACAATGGTGTGTGTTCTTCACTGGTTGCCCTTTTCTCGTGGCAACAGGTCACAAATATTGCTGCTGTGATGGCACACTGTGGAATTTCACCCAGTAGATATGGGAGTTTATCAAAATTGGATTTGTTTTCGAATTCTTTGTGGATCTGTGTAATCTGAGGGAAATATATCTCTCTAATATGGTCATACATTGGGCAGGAGGTTAGGAAGTGCAGCTCAGTTTCCACCTCATTTTGTGGGCAGTGAGCACATAGCCTGTCTTCTCTTGAGAGCCATGTCTGCCTATGGCGGCCTTTCTCAATAGTAATGCTATGCTCACTGAGTCTGTACATAGTCAAAGCTTTCCTTAATTTTGGTCAGGTATTCTGCCGCTGTGTACTCTCTGTGTAGGGCCAAATAGCATTCTAGTTTGCTCTGTTTTTTTGTTAATTCTTTCCAATGTGTCAAGTTATTATCTTTTTGTTTTCTCATGATTTGGTTGGGTTTAATTGTGCTGCTGTCCTGCGGCTCTGTGGGGTGTGTTTGTGTTTGTGAACAGAGCCCCAGGACCAGCTTGCTTAGGGGACTCTTCTCCAGGTTCATCTCTCTGTAGGTGATGGCTTTGTTGTGGAAGGTTTGGGAATCGCTTCCTTTTAAGTGGTTATAGAATTTAACGGCTCTTTTCTGGATTTTGATAATTAGTGGGTATCGGCCCAATTACATTTACATTTACATTTAAGTCATATAGCAGACGCTCTTATCATTCTGCTCTGCATGCATTATTTGGTGTTCTACGTTGTACACAGAGGATATTTTTTGCAGAATTCTGCGTGCAGAGTCTCAATTTGGTGTTTGTCCCATTTTGTGAAGTCTTGGTTGTTGAGCGGACCTCAGACCTCACAACCATAAAGGGCAATGGGCTCTATGACTGATTCAAGTATTTTTAGACAAATCCTAATTGGTATGTTGAAATTTATGTTCCTTTTGATGGCATAGAATGCCCTTCTTGCCTTGTCTCTCAGATCGTTCACAGCTTTGTGGAAGTTACCTGTGGCGCTGATGTTTAGGCCAAGGTATGTATAGTTTTTTTGTGTGCTCTAGGGCAATAGTGTCTAGATGGAATTTGTATTTGTGGTCCTGGTGACTAGACCTTTTTTGTAACACCATTATTTTGGTCTTACTGAGATTTACTGTTAGGGCCCAGGTCTGACAGAATCTGTGCATAAGATCTGGGTGCTGCTGTAGGCCCTCCTTGGTTGGTGACAGAAACACCAGATCATCAGCAAACAGCAGACATTTGACTTCGGATTCTAGTAGGGTGAGGCCGGGTGCTGCAGACTTTTCTAGTGCCTGCGCCAATTCGTTGATATATATGTTGAAGAGGGTGGGGCTTAAGCTGCATCCCTGTCTCACCCCACGACCCCGTGTGAAGAAATGTGTGTGTTTTTTGCCAATTTTAACCGCACACTTGTGTACATGGATTTGATAATGTTGTTTGTTTTACCCCCAACACTACTTTCCATCAGTTTGTATAGCAGACCCTCATGCCAAATTGAATCGAAGGCCTTTTTGAAATCAACAAAGCATCAGAAGACTTTGCCTTTGTTTTGGTTTGTTTGGTTGTCAATTAGGATGTGCAGGATGAATACATGGTCTGTTGTACGGTAATTTGGTAAAAAGGCAATTTGACATTTGCTCAGTACATTGTTTTCATTGAGGAAATGTACGAGTCTGCTGTTAATGATAATGCAGAGGATTTTCCCAAGGTTACTGTTGACACATATTCCACGGTAGTTATTGGGGTCAAATTTGTCTCCACTTTTGTGGATTGGGGTACTCAGTCCTTGGTTCCAAATATTGGGGAAGATGCCAGAGCTAAGGATGATGATAAAGAGTTTTAGTATAGCCAATTGGAATTTGTTGTCTGTATATTTGATCATTTCATTGAGGATACCATCAACACCACAGGCCTTTTTGGGTTGGAGAGTTTTTATTTTGTCCTGTAACTCATTCAATGTAACCTCCCTCTTTCTCTCTCACACACACCCTCTCACACTCTCTCACACCCCCTGATACACTGACTATGAGGTTAAAGTGCAGCATTTGGGATGGCAGATAGCCTAGTGGTTAGAGCATTGGGCTAGTAACTGAAAGTTTGCTAGATCGAATCCCAGAGCTAAAAAGGTGAAAATCTGTCGTTCTGCCACTGTTCCCCGGTAGGCTGTCATTGTAAATAAGAATTTGTTCTTAACTGACTTGCTTAGTTAAATAAAAATGTCAGCTTTAATTTGAGAGTATATTAATCCATGAACCGTTTAGAAATTACAGCACTTTTAAGACATAGGAATTAAGACATTTTAGGTGACCAAAACTTTTAGAAAAAGTTAACTTATATGTGTATTAAAGTAGTCAAAAGTTTAGCATTTGGTCCCACGCAATAATTACATCAAGCTTGTGACTCTACAAAATTGTTGGATGCAGATTATTTTGTGCCCAATAGAAATTAATGCTAAATATTGTATTGTATAATATTGGAGTCAGTTTTATTGTAAATAAGAAGATAATCTTTTTTTAAACACTTATATTAATGTGGATGCTACCATGATTACAGACAGTCCTGAATGAATCATGAATAATGATGAGTGAGGAAGTTACAGACGCACAAATATCATACCCCCCCCCCCCCCCACAGAATAAAGCTAACCTCCCCCTGTTATTGTAATGGTGAGAGGTAGCATGTCTTGGGGGTATGATATTTGTGCGTCTGTAACTTTCTGACTCATCATTATTCACGATTCATTCAGGACTATCTGTAATCATAGTAGCATTGTATCATTTCAAATCCAAAGTGCTGGAGTACAGAGTACAAAAAATGTGTTACTGTCCCTATACTTTTGGAGCTCACTGTATGTTATTCTCCAAATCACATAAAAATGTATATGATGATTTATGCACATGTATATTGATCGTGTCCCTGTTGATGAGTAAGTTAAAAAATTAAGAATTATAATTGACTTATTTTATAGGAATAGGTCAAAACATATCATTCAGTCGCAATTCATACCGGTTACAGACTATGGCGATATTGTCTATATGAATACAGCTGCTACTGTATTGAAGCCATTGGATGCAGTTTAAAGCACACTACGCTTTATTACGGGCGATAGGTTCAGTACACATCACTGCATTCTGTGTCAGGAAGTAAACTTGCTCTCTCTGAAGTCTGGTAGATCGTTTTTGTTTATAAAGCCATCCTGCATAAACTTCCGCTGTACCTTACTTCATTGTTTCATTAGTCCACTGTTGATACAGTCCCAAAATGTTTTACATGTCAGCAATCACATTTTTAAAGATAGAAAACTTTCAAAATACAGAAAGTGTCCCTGTATGATAGGTTTTGGATCATATGCGGGCCTAATCACTGGATTGGACCTGGTCTAGAACCATGGATGGCACAACAACGTATGACAGAGTCAGATGACAAGTCACCTGGTACAGATAATCTTGATACCAACTTTCTTGATGTATGGGGTGTGCCCAGAAGTCTGGAAAGAGTCAAAGGTTATTCCACTACCTTAACACTGCCTGTGTTAAGTAAATTGGAAAAAATGTGTATCTGTACAAATCAAGGATTAATTCTCATGTAATGGTCTGATAACAGGTTTCCAGCATGCATACAAAGAAGGGCATTCTAAGAGTACGGCCTCAGCACAAATGACAGATGATTGGTTAAAGAGTATGGATGGCAGGAAGTTAGTTCGATTTCAGTGCTGCTTTTGATGTAATTGATCATGAGCTGTTACTAGGTAAACACAAATGTTATGGTTTTAAGTCTACAGCTCTATCCTGGATGGAAAGCTATATATCCAGGAGAAGGCACAAAGTGTTCTTTAATGGTAGCTTTTCAAACAGTAAATATATACATTGTGGTGTTCCTCAAGGAAGTTTCCCAAGCCCACTTCTATCTTTTCTAATGAGTTACCTTCCTTAATGAACAAAGCAAGAGTGGTCATGTATGCTGATGACTCTACAATGTATAGCGCAGCATCAGAATGTAATTGTCACGGCTGGCTGAAGGACCAAGGTGCAGCATTGTAAGCATAAATTTTAACTTTATTTAAAAATGATGCCGACAAAACAAAGAACAAAAAAACAACCGTCCATCTCAGTCTTGGCCTCGCAGCGGGCCCCGGACTGAAGACCCTCGTAGAGGGCGCCACTGGACTGAGGGCGCCACTGGACTGAGGGGCTGCGGCTCTGGCAGCTCCGGACAGGTGGGAGGCTCTGGCAGCTCCGGACAGGCGGGAGGCTCTGGCAGCTCCGGACAGGAGGGAGGCTCTGGCAGCTCTGGACAGGCGGGAGACTCTGGCAGCTCCGGACAGGCGGGAGACTCTGGCAGCTCTGGACAGGCGGGAGACTCCCTGGCAAATGCGGGACGCCGGCACCGAGCATACCGGCCTGTGAATACTCTGCCTCGGTACCGTGTGCGTCACCCCATAGCACGAGGCCTGACCAGTCCCATGCTCGCCCCGGTAAGCACGGGGAGTTGGCTCAGGTCTGCTTCCTGACTCTGCCACACTCCCCGTGTGCCCTCCCAATTATTTTAAGGGGGGGGCTGCCTCTCGGGCTTCCTTGCCAGCCGTGTTCCCACATACCGCTGGTTCCTCTCTCCGGCTGCCTCTGCTCTCCTAGCTTCCTCCACCTGTTCCCATGGAAGGCGATCCCTTCCCGCCAGGATCTCCACCCATGTGTAGACTCCCTTGCCGTCCAGAACGTCCTCCCATGTCCAGGAGTCCACCTTACAATGCTGCTTGGTCTGTTGGTGGTTGGAAGTTCTGTCATGGCTGGCTGAAGGACTGGACCAAGGTGCAGCATGGTAAGCATACATTTGAACTTTATTTAAAAATGACACCGACAAAACAAAGAACAAAAAAACAACCGTGAAGCTTTGGGCTATGTACCCTGAACAACTACAAAGTGAACTTCCCACAAAACAGGTGGTGGAAAGGGTACCTAAGTATGGTTCTCAATCAGAAACAATGATAGACAGCTGTCCCTGATTGAGAACCATACCAGGCCAAGACATAGAAATATAAAACATAGAAAAAAGGACATAGAATGCCCACCCTAGTCACACCCTGGCCTAACCAAAATAGAGAATAAGAAGCCTCTCTATGGCCAGGGTGTGACAGTAATGAGCTAACAGATGTACTGAGCAGTGAACTAAGAATGGTGTCTGAGTGGGTTGATATGAACAAATTAGAGTTGAACATTTCTAAAACTAAATGTATTGTATTTGGTTCAAGAGAATGCTTGCTGATGATCCCCAATTGAATTTGTTGATGAATAGAATGCATGTAGAGCAAGTGAAAAACAAAACTAATAGGCAGCATGTTGGATGCAGCTTTATCATGGTCAGAACACATAGATAACATTGTTATTAAGATGGTTAAGGGAATTGCTGTTACAAGAAAATGTTCAGAGTATGCAACATCTAGCACACTGAATCAGGTGATTCAATCCCTGGTCCTATCACACATAGAGTACTGTCCAGTTATATGGTCAATCCCTGGTCCTATCACACTTAGAGTTCTGTCCAGTTATATGGTCAATCCCTGGTCCTATCACACTTAGAGTACTGTCCAGTTATATGGTCAATCCCTGGTCCTATCACACTTAGAGTACTGTCCAGTTACATGGTAAATCCCTGGTCCTATCACACTTAGAGTACTGTCCAGTTATATGGTCAATCCCTGGTCCTATCACACTTAGAGTAATGTCCAGTTATATGGTCAATCCCTGGTCCTGTCACACTTAGAGTACTGTCCAGTTATATGGTCAATCCCTGGTCCTATCACACTTAGAGTACTGTCCAGTTATATGGTCAATCCCTGGTCCTATCACACTTAGAGTACTGTCCAGTTATATGGTCAATCCCTGGTCCTATCACACTTAGAGTTCTGTCCAGTTATATGGTCAATCCCTGGTCCTATCACACAATCCCTGGTCCTTAGAGTACTGTTCAGTTATATGGTCAATCCCTGGTCCTATCACACTTAGAGTAATGTCCAGTTATATGGTCAATCCCTGGTCCTATCACACTTAGAGTAATGTCCAGTTATATGGTCAATCCCTGGTCCTATCACACTTAGAGTAATGTCCAGTTATATGGTCAATCCCTGGTCCTATCACACTTAGAGTAATGTCCAGTTATATGGTCAATCCCTGGTCCTATCACACTTAGAGTAATGTCCAGTTATATGGTCAATCCCTGGTCCTATCACACTTAGAGTAATGTCCAGTTATATGGTCAATCCCTGGTCCTATCACACTTAGAGTAATGTCCAGTTATATGGTCAATCCCTGGTCCTATCACACTTAGAGTACTGTCCAGTTATATGGTCAATCCCTGGTCCTATCACACTTAGAGTAATGTCCAGTTATATGGTCAATCCCTGGTCCTATCACACTTAGAGTAATGTCCAGTTATATGGTCATCTGCAGCAAAGAAAGATATAAAAAATCTCCAAATGGCTCAAAACAGGGCTGCCTGAATAGCTCTTCGTTGCTCTATGCATATGAATATTATCCAAATGCATCAGAATTTCTCATGGCTTCACTTGAAAACAAATTACTATCCAGTCTTCTGATATTCTTTAGGAATGTTATATTTGTTTAAAAACACAGTATTTATCAGGCCAGTTAGTACATACTAGCAACACGCATAACCACCAAACCAGACAGGCAAATTCAGGGCAGCTAGGACAACCCAAGCCAAGGGCAAATCGCCTTAAATCTACAGTTTTATATAGAGCCATAGCTGAATGGAACTCTTTACCAATCCATATTTCTCAGGCAAAAAGTTCAAAAAAAAAAATTCAACAACATTTAATGCAATAGACCATATGACTGGATAGAAAATAGAAAGCATCAACTGAATGTTAAATGTGTTTCCTGTCAGGTATTTTATTTGTTGAATGTTTGTGAAGTCTTGATTTGTGGTTGTTTGTAATGTCTTGTTAATTGGTATTGGGACCCTAGGAAGATTAGCTAGCGTTACAGCATTAGCTGATGGGGATCCTAATAAAAATGTAAAAAATTACAGAGGATATAATCAGTATGCAAAAAATCAGAATAGCTAAAATCAGAATAGCTTTAAGTTCCTAACCTAAGATTTCGGAGATGTTCTTTTGGAATAGTCTGAAGAGATGTATCATTTTCATCTGCGAAAATACTCATGACAGATATTTTTTGAAGTATTTTGAAGAGGAGACATTTTATCCAGCTCAAATATATTGGAATCAAACTATATCTGATAAAATTATTAGGTTGAATATTCATGGCATCCAGAAGAAGGTGTGTAGTGGAGAAACTATCTCTAAACAGGTAATTGATTTTTCACATGCTGTTGTTAAAGCCAAGAGAAACCTCTAGTACGATGCCACTTCCTTTACTTCTTTCCAGCAGTTTCTTTCTGCATTGCCACATCTGGTAAGGCTTTCTCACTGTAATCTTACAGCTCACACAGACCTGCTCTGCATCAGAATAGGACTCCTCAGATCCCCTCATACACACTACCACTCCTTCCTCTTTCTCCTATACACTACACACCTTAGGCCCTACACTTCTCCCCCATCCCCCAAACACACTACAGTACTCCATTGTGAACACACACTGATATGCAAGATCACATCCATGTGTACACACACACTCAATACAGCACCCCCCTGAGTCTGTCATTTGAGCATAGTGTGGCAGTGACAGGCAGAGAGGAGAGCAGAGCACATGGCCCTGGTGCTCCAGAGTGAGGTAATACTGCTGATGAGACCCGGGCAGGCAAGCAGGCAGCTTAGAGAGAGGGAGAGGACTGGAGATCTGGAGCCTGCCATAGATACTATACACTGGCAATCTGCTCTATGCTTCCGTTCAGAGGACCGAAGGAAAGGAAAGAGAAAAAGAGAGAGAAGAAGGAGAGGCTTAGTTTGACAGAAAGAAAAACCGAAAAGAGGGACAGCTACCCAAAGAATAGAGTGAAATAGAATAGATAGACAGATAGGAGTTTTATCTTTAGAGGCTCTGAAGATCAAAATAGAGAGATCCTGAAGATAAAACTGTCAATTGAGAGGAAGTAAGAAGATCAAAAAGAGAAAGACAGAAAAAGAGATGGACTGAGAGAAAAAAAGAGGAAGGTGAGAGATACAATAACAGAGAGATGTTCTCTGAAATGTCAAGTTCCAGCTCTGTGCTTCTCCTGTTGGCCCTCACACAACCGTGTCTTCATACCTCTGGTTGGGGCTACAGCTTGACGTTGGAAAGTTATTAGGAGTTTATAGACTACATCTGGCAGAGGTACTGTTTGGATGTAAGTTGCACCGTTTGAATGGAACACCATATTTGGCCTGAGTTATGACAACGTTTAGTGTGGGTGTAAATATTAGGACAGGTTTGTGAAGTATTCCGGACAGCGGATCCTCCCTGTGAGATGTATACTGCTGTAGGGCCCAGAGAAAAAGAGAGAGAAGGGATGGTGGTGGAGGTGTGTGTGTGTGTGTGTGTGTGTGTGTGTGTGTGTGTGTGTGTGTGTGTGTGTGTGTGTGTGTGTGTGTGTGTGTGTGTGTGTGTGTGTGTGTGTGTGTGTGTGTGTGTGTGTGTGTGTGTGTGTGTGTGTGTGTGTGTGTGTGTGTGTGTGTGTGTGTGTGTGTGTGTAAAGAGACAAATGAGAGATGAGTGCAAGAATGAGAACATGATATGCATGCACGAAATAGTGAGAGGGGGAGACAGAAAGAGTGTGAAAGAGGGAGAGAGACAGAGTGAGAGAGAAAAACATAGAGGGTGAGAGGCAGAGTGAAAGAGAGAATGCTTGCGTCCCTTGGGGGGCCGTTTTGCTGTTAGAGCTGGCGTCTAGTGTCTGGTTCCAAGTTCCTTAATGATCTGCCAGAGCTAACTAGCATTGTGTAATTATCTTCAGCCAATGGGTGAGCTCAAATAACCAATGTCACTATGTGGAGTCATTAATCCAACACACATGTTGAGAGGACATGAATATGAACACACAGCTGGTTCCAGGTATTATCTCTAAGTCTGAAGAGACAGCTGTCATCATCAGATGCCAACTTTGAATCGGATGCATTTTTAAAAGTTGAAGACAGAGATGTCGCTACACACGAAGAGGCAGATTTTGAACGACACCTCAGAGATGACACCGAACAGCAGAAGCTTCTAGAGCCAGATTGGACTGACAGCTTGATGAATGTGTGTGTGCGCGTGCATGTGTGTTCATTTGTTGAAAAGGATTGTATAGCTCATAAGACTGTGCTGCAATGTGTGTGTGTGCATACTTCCATACGTGCACGTGTGTGTGAAAGCATAATGAATGGGACACACATGGTACACACTCATAATGCATGGGCCCTGAAATTCCTAAAGGCCACAGAGGAATCAAGGTAATCTCAGCAGGTCTCCAGTATGAGAACCATGAAGCTCCCCCCACTGACAGTACACCAGAGGCTAGGGCCAACCGACCCTTCTGCAGGGCACTGAGCTACACACTTTTTGCATTATCATAATTCTAATCTAGAGCGTGTTTTGAACAGAGGAGGCTGGTGGGAGGAACTGTAGGGGGGCGGGCTCATTGTAATGGCTGGAATGGATTAAATGTAATGGAGTCAAACATGTGGTTTCCATATGTTTGATGTGTCTGATGCTGTTCCATTTATTCCATTCCAGCCATTACAATGAGCCCATCCTCCTATAGCTCCTTCCACCAGCCTCCTCTGGTTTTGATAGACACGCAGTCATGGGAAAATAACTCTCTGGTATGTAGGACTGGAGATGTAGCTTGAAACGGTGAGAGGTTTAACATGATACAGCTGTGAGGTGAGCGGAGTGTCAGTTTTGGTGAAAGTGAAATGATTTGGTAAGTGATTTATGGGCTAGACAGTGTGAGAGAGACAAATGTCACATCAATGCAATTATTGATGGATTTGTAAACACAACAGTCAAGCCAGTAAATCATTTACTACACAAAGTTTGAGTCAACAAGTTAACAGACGGTCACACACTTCAAACACTTGGTCAATGTGTGAGAAAGAGTCCAGTACTTACCCCAAAGCCTTTTCTCCCTAGCACTCTTCCAGAATACATCCCAAGCCTTGTTGGTAGAGACTTTAACGTGCTCACTGAAGGACCTCCGCAGTGGGGTTTTGCCAATATGAGCCATATTCCATGTGTCCTGTTCTCTCCCTGAAAAACCTCCGCACCTCTGCTAGTCACTCACTCCTCTCTGGATCCATCAGGGTGAAAAAGCCCCTGCGAGTTAGTCATTCAGTCCGTTCACCAAGTCCACCAGAGAGACGGAGCGCTCTAAGGAAAGTGAGAAGTTCCTCTTGCCGGGCTGACACTTGATGCAGAAAGTCTGCATGTAATTTGTGAACACCCTCCTCCAGTGTGAACTGAGAAGTAAATAGTATCAAATTTGGGTTAAGACCCCCCCCCCCTCTCCATTCCCCCCATGCACAGAGATGGGCAGTATTTATTTGAAATATGTATTTCAATTACTTTTGAGAATTTTGTAATTTGTATTACACTTGGCTGAACTACACTCCAGTGTATTTTGTAACAAGATACTTTTCAGAGCTGAAATATGTATTTTCAAAATACAATATACAAAATACAATTTTGTGGCCCCCTTTCACTCTGCATTGGTATCAGAGGTCTGATGGCAATATGGTGTGACAAGAGTGTCTGCTAAATTAACTAAATGTAAAGGTACTGTATAAAGTAACAGTCAAAAGTTTGGACACACCTACCCATTCAAGGGTTTTTCTTAATTTTTACTATTTCCTAAACTGTAGAATAATAGTGAAGACATCAAAACTATTAAATACTGTTAAACAAATATATAAAATATATTTTATATTTCAGATTCTTCAAAATTGTCACCATTTGCCTTGATAACAGCTTTGAACACTATGGCATTCTCTCAACCAGTTTTATGAGGTAGTCACCAGGAAGTCATTTCAATTATTTCCTTCTTAATGCGTTTAAGCCAATCAGTTGTGTTGTGACAAGGTAGGGGTGGTAACCAGAAGATAGTCCTATTTGGTGAAAGACCAAGTCCATATTATGGCAAGAACAGCTCAAATAAGCAAAGAGAAATGACAGTCCATCATTACTTTACGACATGAAGGTCAGTCAATTCTGAAAATATCAAGAAGTTTGAAAGTTTCTTCAAGTGCAGTCACAAAACCATTAAGCACTATGATTGGCTAAACTGGCTCTCATGAGGACCTGGAAGTGTGTTGGTTCATTGTCCTGTTGAAAATCATATAATAGTCCCACTAAGCGCAAATCAGATAGAATGGCACCCCCACACCATCACACCTCCTCCTCCATGCTTCACGGTGGGAACTACACATGCTGAGATCATCCGTTCACCTACTCTGCGTCTCACAAAGACACAGCGGTTGGAACCAAAAATCTCAAATTTGGACTCATCAGACCAAAGGACACATTTCCACCAGTCTAATGTCCATTGCTCGTGTTTCTTGGCCCAAGCAAGTCTCTTCTTATTATTGATGTCCTTTAGTACTGGTTTCTTTGCAGCAATTAGTCCATGAAGGCCTGATTCACTCAGTCTCCTCTGAACAGTTGATGTTGAGATGTGTCTGTTCCTTGAACTCTGTGAAGCATTTATTTGGAATGCAATCTGAGTTGCAGTTAACTCTAATGAACCTATCCTCTGCAGCAGAGGAAACTCTGGATCTTCCTCTCTTGTGGCGATCCTCATGAGTGCGTTTAATTATAGTGCTTGATGGTTTTTGCGACCTCACAATGTAGAAAATAGTAAAATAAAGAAAAACCCTTGAACGAGTAGGTGTGTTTAAACTTTTGACTGGTACGGTATGTAAAAATTAACAATTGCAAAGCATGTTGAGTATTACTATAATGAGCTTCGACCCGAAAAAATGGCATTAGTAATACCCAGTGTGCTTAAAAAAAAGCACCTTTTTTTAACTAGGCAAGTCAGTTAAGAATAAATTATTATTTACAATGACGGCCTACCATTGTGCACCACCCAATGGGACCCCCAATCACTGCCAGTTGTGATGCATCCTGGAATCAAACCAGGGTCTGTAGTGATGCCTCTAGCACTGAGATGCAGTGCCATAGACTGCTGTGCCACTTGGGAGCTTTGTAGTTCTTTTTGGTATGTTTATTTTCACATATACATTTAGGTAATTTAGCAAACACTTTTATCGAGAGTGACTTACAGTCAGTGCATTCAGCTAAGGTACTGTCGATTAACAAAAACATATCACAGTCATAGCAATTTAAAAGTTTGTAACCGTTACTGAGGACGTTGTTGCTGTTCATGCCGGCTACTTGCAAATGTATTTTAGTATTTTAAAATATAATATACATCTATTTTAATTAAATAGATTTTAAAACATAAGTATTTTAGTCGTTTATTTTGATACATTGATCTCAATGATATCTTGTAATTTGATTTTGTAATTGTATTTTGTAACTCTTGCCCATCCCTTCCGATGCACACGCATGCACGCTTACACACACACACGCTTACACACACACACACACACACACACACACACACACACACACACACACACACACACACACACACACACACACACACACACACACACACACACACACACACACACACACACACACACACACTTACACACACACGCTTACACACACACGCTTACACACACACACACACACACACACACACACACACACACACACACACACACACACACACACACACACACACACACACACACACACACACACACACACACACACACACACACACACACACACACACGCTTACACACACACACGCTTACACACACACGCACACACACACGCTTACACACACACACGCTTACACACACACACACACACACACACACACACGCTTACACACACACGCTTACACACACACGCGCTTACACACACACGCTTACACACACACGCGCTTACACACACACACTTACACACACACACACGCTTACACACACACGCTTACACACACACGCTTACACA